>NW_026947866.1:0-116000 GCF_034190915.1 Cavia porcellus | reverse complement strand
GTAACACACACCCATACAATGCGCACCACCCCGTGATGTTTTTCTCTCTCCTACGAGTGAATGTAATGTAACACACACCCATACAATGCGCACCACCCCGTGATGTTTTTCTCACTCCTACTAGTGAATGTAATGTAACACACACCCATACAATGCGCACCACCCCGTGATGTTTTTCTCACTCCTACTAGTGAATGTAATGTAACACACACCCATACAATGCGCACCACCCCGTGATGATTTTCTCACTCCTACTAGTGAATCTAATGTAACAAACACCCATACAATGCGCACCACCCCGTGATGTTTTTCTCACTCCTACTAGTGAATCTAATGTAACAAACACCCATACAATGCGCACCACCCCGTGATGTTTTTCTCACTCCTACTAGTGAATGTAATGTAACACACACCCATACAAACCGCACCACCCCGTGATGTTTTTCTCACTCCTACGATTGAATGTAATGTAACACACACCCATACAATGCGCACCACCCCATGATGTTTTTCTCACTCCTACTAGTGAATGTAATGTAACACACACCAATACAATGCGCACCACCCCGTGATGTTTTTCTCACTCCTACTAGTGAATGTAGTGTAACACACACCCATACAATGCGCACCAACCCGTGATGATTTTCTCACTCCTACTAGTGAATGTAATGTAACACACACCCATACAATGCGCACCACCCCGTGATGTTTTTCTCACTCCTACTAGTGAATGTAATGTAACACACACCCATACAATGCGCACCACCCCGTGATGTTTTTCTCACTCCTACTAGTGAATCTAATGTAACACTCACCCATACAATGCGCACCACCCCGTGATGTTTTTCTCACTCGTACTAGTGAATCTAATGTAATACTCACCCATACAATGCGCACCACCCCGTGACGTTTTTCTCACTCCTACTAGTGAATGTAATGTAACACACACCCATACAATGCGCACCACCCCGTGATGTTTTTCTCACTCCTACTAGTGAATGTAATGTAACACACACCCATACAATGCGCACCACCCCGTAATGATTTTCTCACTCCTACTAGTGAATGTAATGTAACAAACAACCATACAATGCGCACCACCCGGTGACGTTTTTCTCACTCCTACTAGTGAATGTAATGTAACACACACCCATACAATGCGCACCACCCCGTGACGTTTTTCTCACTCCTACGAGTGAATGTAATGTAACACACACCCATACAATGCGCACCACCCCGTGATGTTTTTCTCACTCCTACTAGTGAATGTAGTGTAACACACACCCATACAATGCGCACCACCCCGTGATGATTTTCTCACTCCTACTAGTGAATGTAATGTAACACACACCCATACAATGCGCACCACCCCGTGATGTTTTTCTCACTCCTACTAGTGAATGTAATGTAACACACACCCATACAATGCGCACCACCCCGTGATGTTTTTCTCACTCCTACTAGTGAATGTAATGTAACACACACCCATACAATGCGCACCACCCCGTGATGATTTTCTCACTCCTACTAGTGAATCTAATGTAACACACACCCATACAATGCGCACCACCCCGTGATGTTTTTCTCTCTCCTACGAGTGAATGTAATGTAACACACACCCATACAATGCGCACCACCCCGTGATGTTTTTCTCACTCCTACTAGTGAATGTAATGTAACACACACCCATAAAATGCGCACCACCCCGTGATGTTTTTCTCACTCCTAATAGTGAATGTAATGTAACACACACCCATACAATGCGCACCACCCCGTGATGTTTTTCTCACTGCTACTAGTGAATGTAATGTAACACACACCCATACAATGCGCACCACCCCGTGATGTTTTTCTCACTCCTACTAGTGAATGTAATGTAACACACACCCATACAATGCGCACCACCCCGTGATGATTTTCTCACTCCTACTAGTGAATCTAATGTAACAAACACCCATACAATGCGCACCACCCCGTGATGTTTTTCTCACTCCTACTAGTGAATCTAATGTAACAAACACCCATACAATGCGCACCACCCCGTGATGTTTTTCTCACTCCTACTAGTGAATGTAATGTAACACACACCCATACAAACCGCACCACCCCGTGATGTTTTTCTCACTCCTACGATTGAATGTAATGTAACACACACCCATACAATGCGCACCACCCCATGATGTTTTTCTCACTCCTACTAGTGAATGTAATGTAACACACACCAATACAATGCGCACCACCCCGTGATGTTTTTCTCACTCCTACTAGTGAATGTAGTGTAACACACACCCATACAATGCGCACCACCCCGTGATGATTTTCTCACTCCTACTAGTGAATGTAATGTAACACACACCCATACAATGCGCACCACCCCGTGATGTTTTTCTCACTCCTACTAGTGAATGTAATGTAACACACACCCATACAATGCGCACCACCCCGTGATGTTTTTCTCACTCCTACTAGTGAATCTAATGTAACACTCACCCATACAATGCGCACCACCCCGTGATGTTTTTCTCACTCGTACTAGTGAATCTAATGTAACACTCACCCATACAATGCGCACCACCCCGTGACGTTTTTCTCACTCCTACTAGTGAATGTAATGTAACACACACCCATACAATGCGCACCACCCCGTGAT
Organism: Cavia porcellus; assembly: GCF_034190915.1. NCBI lineage: Eukaryota > Metazoa > Chordata > Mammalia > Rodentia > Caviidae > Cavia > Cavia porcellus. The sequence continues at coordinate 113,350 of NW_026947866.1, read as the reverse complement.
GTTTTTCTCACTCCTACTAGTGAATGTAATGTAACACACACCCATACAATGCGCACCACCCCGTAATGATTTTCTCACTCCTACTAGTGAATGTAATGTAACAAACAACCATACAATGCGCACCACCCGGTGACGTTTTTCTCACTCCTACTAGTGAATGTAATGTAACACACACCCATACAATGCGCACCACCCCGTGACGTTTTTCTCACTCCTACGAGTGAATGTAATGTAACACACACCCATACAATGCGCACCACCCCGTGATGTTTTTCTCACTCCTATGAGTGAATGTAATGTAACACACACCCATACAATGCGCACCACCCCGTGATATTTTTCTCACTCCTACGAGTGAATGTAATGTAACACACACCCATACAATGCGCACCACCCCGTGATGTTTTTCTCACTCGTACTAGTGAATCTAATGTAACACACACCCATACAATGCGCACCACCCCGTGATGATTTTCTCACTCCTACTAGTGAATCTAATGTAACACACACCCATACAATGCGCACCACCCCGTGATGTTTTTCTCACTCCTACTAGTGAATGTAATGTAACACACACCCATACAATGCGCACCACCCCGTGATGTTTTTCTCACTCCTACTAGTGAATGTAATGTAACACACACCCATACAATGCGCACCACCCCGTGATGATTTTCTCACTCCTACTAGTGAATCTAATGTAACAAACACCCATACAATGTGCACCACCCCGTGATGATTTTCTCACTCCTACTAGTGAATGTAATGTAACACACACCCATACAATGCGCACCACCCCGTGATGTTTTTCTCACTCCTACGAGTGGATGTAATGTAACACACACCCATACAATCCGCACCACCCCGTGATGTTTTTCTCACTCCTACGATTGAATGTAATGTAACACACACCCATACAATGCGCACCACCCCGTGATGTTTTTCTCACTCCTACTAGTGAATGTAATGTAACACACACCAATACAATGCGCACCACCCCGTGATGTTTTTCTCACTCCTACTAGTGAATGTAATGTAACACACACCCATACAATGCGCACCACCCCGTGATGTTTTTCTCACTGCTACTAGTGAATGTAATGTAACACATCCATACAATGCGCACCACCCCGTGATGTTTTTCTCACTCCTACTAGTGAATGTAATGTAACACACACCCATACAATGCGCACCACCCCGTGATGTTTTTCTCACTCCTACTAGTGAATGTAATGTAACACACACCCATACAATGCGCACCACCCCGTGATGTTTTTCTCACTCCTACTAGTGAATGTAATGTAACACACACCCATACAATGCGCACCACCCCGTGATGATTTTCTCACTCCTACTAGTGAATGTAATGTAACAAACACCCATACAATGCGCACCACCCCGTGATGTTTTTCTCACTCCTACGAGTGAATGTAATGTAACACACACCCATACAATGCGCACCACCCCGTGAGGATTTTCTCACTCCTACTAGTGAATCTAATGTAACACACACCCATACAATGCGCACCACCCCGTGATGTTTTTCTCACTCCTACGAGTGAATGTAATGTAACACACACCCATACAATGCGCACCACCCCGTGATGTTTTTCTCACTCCTACTAGTGAATGTAATGTAACACACACCCATAAAATGCGCACCACCCCGTGATGTTTTTCTCACTCCTAATAGTGAATGTAATGTAACACACACCCATACAATGCGCACCACCCCGTGATGTTTTTCTCACTCCTACTAGTGAATGTAATGTAACACACACCCATACAATGCGCACCACCCCGTGATGTTTTTCTCACTCCTACTAGTGAATGTAATGTAACACACACCCATACAATGCGCACCACCCCGTGATGATTTTCTCACTCCTACTAGTGAATGTAATGTAACACACACCCATACAATGCGCACCACCCCGTGATGATTTTCTAACTCCTACTAGTGAATGTAATGTAACAAACACCCATACAATGCGCACCACCCCGTGATGTTTTTCTCACTCCTACGAGTGAATGTAATGTAACACACACCCATACAATGCGCACCACCCCGTGATGATTTTCTCACTCCTACTAGTGAATCTAATGTAACACACACCCATACAATGCGCACCACCCCGTGATGTTTTTCTCACTCCTACGAGTGAATGTAATGTAACACACACCCATACAATGCGCACGACCCCGTGATGTTTTTCTCACTCCTACTAGTGAATGTAATGTAACACACACCCATAAAATGCGCACCACCCCGTGATGTTTTTCTCACTCCTACTAGTGAATGTAATGTAACACACACCCATACAATGCGCACCACCCCGTGATGTTTTTCTCACTGCTACCAGTGAATGTAATGTAACACACACCCATACAATGCGCACCACCCCGTGATGTTTTTCTCACTCCTACTAGTGAATGTAATGTAACACACACCCATACAATGCGCACAACCCCGTGATGATTTTCTCACTCCTACTAGTGAATCTAATGTAACAAACACCCATACAATGCGCACCACCCCGTGATGTTTTTCTCACTCCTACTAGTGAATGTAATGTAACACACACCCATACAATGCGCACCACCCCGTGATGTTTTTCTCACTCCTACGAGTGGATGTAATGTAACACACACCCATACAATCCGCACCACCCCGTGATGTTTTTCTCACTCCTACGATTGAATGTAATGTAACACACACCCATACAATGCGCACCACCCCGTGATGTTTTTCTCACTCCTACTAGTGAATGTAATGTAACACACACCAATACAATGCGCACCACCCCGTGATGTTCTTCTCACTCCTACTAGTGAATGTAATGTAACACACAACCATACAATGCGCACCACCCCGTGATGTTTTTCTCACTGCTACTAGTGAATGTAATGTAACACACAACCATACAATGCGCACCACCCCGTGATGTTTTTCTCACTGCTACTAGTGAATGTAATGTAACACACCCATACAATGCGCACCACCCCGTGATGTTTTTCTCACTCCTAATAGTGAATTTAATGTAACACACACCCATACAATGCGCACCACCCCGTGATGTTTTTCTCACTGCTACTAGTGAATGTAATGTAACACACCCATACAATGCGCACCACCCCGTGATGTTTTTCTCACTCCTACTAGTGAATGTAATGTAACACACACCCATACAATTCGCACCACCCCGTGATGTTTTTCTCACTCCTACGAGTGAATGTAATGTAACACACACCCATACAATGCGCACCACCCCGTGATGTTTTTCTCACTCCTACGAGTGAATGTAATGTAACACTCACCCATACAATGCGCACCACCCCGTGATGTTTTTCTCACTCCTACTAGTGAATGTAATGTAACACACACCCATACAATGCGCACCACCCCGTGATGTTTTTCTCACTGCTACTAGTGAATGTAATGTAACACATCCATACAATGCGCACCACCCCGTGATGTTTTTCTCACTGCTACTAGTGAATGTAATGTAACACACACCCATACAATGCGCACCACCCCGTGATGTTTTTCTCACTCCTACTAGTGAATGTAATGTAACACACACCCATACAATACGCACCACCCCGTGATGTTTTTCTCACTCCTACTAGTGAATGTAATGTAACACACACCCATACAATGCGCACCACCCCGTGATGATTTTCTCACTCCTACTAGTGAATGTAATGTAACAAACACCCATACAATGCGCACCACCCCGTGATGTTTTTCTCACTCCTACGAGTGAATGTAATGTAACACACACCCATACAATGCGCACCACCCCGTGATGATTTTCTCACTCCTACTAGTGAATCTAATGTAACACACACCCATACAATGCGCACCACCCCGTGATGTTTTTCTCACTCCTACGAGTGAATGTAATGTAACACACACCCATACAATGCGCACCACCCCGTGATGTTTTTCTCACTCCTACTAGTGAATGTAATGTAACACACACCCATAAAATGCGCACCACCCCGTGATGTTTTTCTCACTCCTAATAGTGAATGTAATGTAACACACACCCATACAATGCGCACCACCCCGTGATGTTTTTCTCACTCCTACTAGTGAATGTAATGTAACACACACCCATACAATGCGCACCACCCCGTGATGTTTTTCTCACTCCTACTAGTGAATGTAATGTAACACACACCCATACAATGCGCACCACCCCGTGATGATTTTCTCACTCCTACTAGTGAATGTAATGTAACACACACCCATACAATGCGCACCACCCCGAGATGATTTTCTAACTCCTACTAGTGAATGTAATGTAACAAACACCCATACAATGCGCACCACCCCGTGATGTTTTTCTCACTCCTACGAGTGAATGTAATGTAACACACACCCATACAATGCGCACCACCCCGTGATGATTTTCTCACTCCTACTAGTGAATCTAATGTAACACACACCCATACAATGCGCACCACCCCGTGATGTTTTTCTCACTCCTACGAGTGAATGTAATGTAACACACACCCATACAATGCGCACCACCCCGTGATGTTTTTCTCACTCCTACTAGTGAATGTAATGTAACACACACCCATAAAATGCGCACCACCCCGTGATGTTTTTCTCACTCCTACTAGTGAATGTAATGTAACACACACCCATACAATGCGCACCACCCCGTGATGTTTTTCTCACTGCTACTAGTGAATGTAATGTAACACACACCCATACAATGCGCACCACCCCGTGATGTTTTTCTCACTCCTACTAGTGAATGTAATGTAACACACACCCATACAATGCGCACCACCCCGTGATGATTTTCTCACTCCTAATAGTGAATCTAATGTAACAAACACCCATACAATGCGCACCACCCCATGATGTTTTTCTCACTCCTACTAGTGAATGTAATGTAACACACACTCATACAATGCGCACCACCCCGTGATGTTTTTCTCACTCCTACGAGTGGATGTAATGTAACACACACCCATACAATCCGCACCACCCCGTGATGTTTTTCTCACTCCTACGATTGAATGTAATGTAACACACACCCATACAATGCGCACCACCCCGTGATGTTTTTCTCACTCCTACTAGTGAATGTAATGTAACACACACCAATACAATGCGCACCACCCCGTGATGTTTTTCTCACTCCTACTAGTGAATGTAATGTAACACACACCCATACAATGCGCACCACCCCGTGATGTTTTTCTCACTCCTACTAGTGAATGTAATGTAACACACACCCATACAATGCGCACCACCCCGTGATGTTTTTCTCACTGCTACTAGTGAATGTAATGTAACACACCCATACAATGCGCACCACCCCGTGATGTTTTTCTCACTCCTAATAGTGAATTTAATGTAACACACACCCATACAATGCGCACCCATACAATGCGCACCACCCCGTGATGTTTTTCTCACTGCTACTAGTGAATGTAATGTAACACACCCATACAATGCGCACCACCCCGTGATGTTTTTCTCACTCCTACTAGTGAATGTAATGTAACACACACCCATACAATGCGCACCACCCCGTGATGTTTTTCTCACTCCTACGAGTGAATGTAATGTAACACACACCCATACAATGCGCACCACCCCGTGATGTTTTTCTCACTCCTACGAGTGAATGTAATGTAACACTCACCCATACAATGCGCACCACCCCGTGATGTTTTTCTCACTCCTACTAGTGTATGTAATGTAACACACACCCATAAAATGCGAACCACCCCGTGATGCTTTTCTCACTCCTACGAGTGAATGTAGTGTAACACACACCCATACAATGCGCACCACCCCGTGATGTTTTTCTCACTGCTAGTAGTGAATGTAGTGTAACACACACCCATACAATGCGCACCACCCCGTGATGTTTTTCTCACTCCTACTAGTGAATGTAATGTAACACACACCCATACAATGCGCACCACCCCGTGATGATTTTCTCACTCCTACTAGTGAATGTAATGTAACACACACCCATACAATGCGCACCACCCCGTGATGTTTTTCTCACTCCTACTAGTGAATCTAATGTAACACACACCCATACAATGCGCACCACCCCGTGATGTTTTTCTCACTCCTACGAGTGGATGTAATGTAACACACACCCATACAATGCGCACCACCCCGTGATGTTTTTCTCACTCCTACGAGTGAATGTAATGTAACACACACCCATACAATGCGCACCACCCCGTGATGTTTTTCTCACTGCTAGTAGTGAATGTAATGTAACGCACACCCATAAAATGCGCACCACCCCGTGATGTTTCTCTCACTCCTACTAGTCAATCTAATGTAACACACACCCATACAATGCGCACCACCCCGTGATGTTTTTCTCACTCCTACGAGTGGATGTAATGTAACACACACCCATACAATGCGCACCACCCCGTGATGTTTTTCTCACTCCTACGAGTGAATGTAATGTAACACTCACCCATACAATGCGCACCACCCCGTGATGTTTTTCTCACTCCTACGAGTGGATGTAATGTAACACACACCCATACAATGCGCACCACCCCGTGATGTTTTTCTCACTCCTACGAGTGAATGTAATGTAACACTCACCCATACAATGCGCACCACCCCATGATGTTTTTCTCACTCCTACGAGTGAATGTAATGTAACGCTCACCCATACAATGCGCACCACCCCGTGATGTTTTTCTCACTCCTACGAGTGAATGTAATGTAACACACACCCATAAAATGCGCACCACCCCGTGATGTTTTTCTCACTCCTATTAGTGAATCTAATGTAACACACACCCATGCAATGCGCACCACCCCATGATGTTTTTCTCACTCCTACTAGTGAATGTAATGTAACACACACCCATACAATGCGCACCACCCCGTGATGTTTTTCTCACTCCTACTAGTGAATGTAATGTAACACACACCCATACAATGCGCACCACCCCGTGATGTTTTTCTCACTCCTACTAGTGAATGTAATGTAACACACACCCATACAATGCGCACCACCCCGTGATGTTTTTCTCACTCCTACTAGTGAATGTAATGTAACGCACACCCATACAATGCGCACCACCCCGTGATGTTTCTCTCACTCCTACTAGTGAATCTAATGTAACACACACCCAAACAATGCGCACCACCCCGTGATGTTTTTCTCACTCCTACTAATGAATCTAATGTAACACACAACCATACAATGCGCACCACCCCGTGATAATTTTCTCACTCCTACTAGTGAATCTAATGTAACACACACCCATACAATGCGCACCACCCCGTGATGTTTTTCTCACTCCTACTAGTGAATGTAATGTAACACACACCCATACAATGCGCACCACCCCGTGATGTTGTTCTCACTCCTAGTGGTGAATGTAATGTAACACACACCCATACAATGCGCACCACCCCGTGATGTTTTTCTCACTCCTACTAGTGAATGCAATGTAACACACACCCGTACAATGCGCACCACCCCGTGATGTTTTTCTCACTCCTACTAGTGAATGTAGTGTAACACACACCCATACAATGCGCACCACCCCGTGATGTTTTTCTCACTGCTAGTAGTGAATGTAATGTAACGCACACCCATAAAATGCGCACCACCCCGTGATGTTTCTCTCACTCCTACTAGTGAATCTAATGTAACACACACCCATACAATGCGCACCACCCCGTGATGTTTTTCTCACTCCTACGAGTGGATGTAATGTAACACACACCCATACAATGCGCACGAACCCGTGATGTTTTTCTCACTCCTACTAGTGAATGTAATGTAACACACACCCATACAATGCGCACCACCCCGTGATGTTTTTCTCACTCCTACTAGTGAATGTAATGTAACACACACCCATACAATGCGCACCACCCCGTGATGTTTTTCTCACTGCTACTAGTGAATGTAATGTAACACACCCATACAATGCGCACCACGCTGTGATGTTTTTCTCACTCCTAATAGTGAATGTAATGTAACACACACCCATACAATGCGCACCACCCCGTGATGTTTTTCTCACTCCTACTAGTGAATGTAGTGTAACACACACCCATACAATGCGCACCACCCCGTGATGTTTTTCTCACTGCTAGTAGTGAATGTAATGTAACGCACACCCATAAAATGCGCACCACCCCGTGATGTTTCTCTCACTCCTACTAGTGAATCTAATGTAACACACACCCATACAATGCGCACCACCCCGTGATGTTTTTCTCACTCCTACGAGTGGATGTAATGTAACACACACCCATACAATGCGCACGACCCCGTGATGTTTTTCTCACTCCTACTAGTGAATGTAATGTAACACACACCCATACAATGCGCACCACCCCGTGATGTTTTTCTCACTCCTACTAGTGAATGTAATGTAACACACACCCATACAATGCGCACCACCCCGTGATGTTTTTCTCACTGCTAGTAGTGAATGTAATGTAACACACACCCATACAATGCGCACCACCCCGTGATGTTTTTCTCACTGCTACTAGTGAATGTAATGTAACACACCCATACAATGCGCACCACCCCGTGATGTTTTTCTCACTCCTACTAGTGAATGTAATGTAACACACACCCATACAATGCGCACCACCCCGTGATGTTTTTCTCACTCCTACGAGTGAATGTAATGTAACACACACCCATACAATGCGCACCACCCCGTGATGTTTTTCTCACTCCTACGAGTGAATGTAATGTAACACTCACCCATACAATGCGCACCACCCCGTGATGTTTTTCTCACTCCTACGAGTGAATGTAATGTAACACACACCCATAAAATGCGCACCACCCCGTGATGTTTTTCTCACTCCTATTAGTGAATGTAATGTAACACACACCCATACAATGCGCACCACCCCGTGATGTTTTTCTCACTCCTACTAGTGAATGTAATGTAACACACACCCATACAATGCGCACCACCCCGTGATGTTTTTCTCACTCCTACTAGTGAATGTAATGTAACACACACCCATACAATGCGCACCACCCCGTGATGTTTTTCTCACTCCTACTAGTGAATGTAATGTAACACACACCCGTACAATGCACACTACCCCGTGATGTTTTTCTCACTCCTACTAGTGAATGTAATGTAACACAAACCCATACAATGCGCACCACCCCGTGATGTTTCTCTCACTCCTACTAGTGAATGTAATGTAACGCACACCCATAAAATGCGCACCACCCCGTGATGTTTCTCTCACTCCTACTAGTGAATCTAATGTAACACACACCCATAAAATGCGCACCACCCCGTGATGTTTTTCTCACTCCTACTAGTGAATCTAATGTAACACACACCCATACAATGCGCACCACCCCGTGATAATTTTCTCACTCCTACTAGTGAATCTAATGTAACACACACCCATACAATGCGCACCACCCCGTCATGTTTTTCTCACTCCTAGTAGTGAATGTAATGTAACACACACCCATACAATGCGCACCACCCCGTGATGTTGTTCTCACTCCTACTAGTGAATGTAATGTAACACACACCCATACAATGCGCACCACCCCGTGATGTTTTTCTCACTCCTACTAGTGAATGTAATGTAACACACACCCATACAATGCGCACCACCCCGTGATGTTTTTCTCACTCCTACTAGTGAATGTAGTGTAACACACACCCATACAATGCGCACCACCCCGTGATGTTTTTCTCACTGCTAGTAGTGAATGTAATGTAACGCACACCCATAAAATGCGCACCACCCCGTGATGTTTCTCTCACTCCTACTAGTGAATGTAATGTAACACACACCCATACAATGCGCACCACCCCGTGATGTTTTTCTCACTGCTACTAGTGAATGTAATGTAACACACCCATACAATGCGCACCACCCCGTGATGTTTTTCTCACTCCTACTAGTGAATGTAATGTAACACACACCCATACAATGCGCACCACCCCGTGATGTTTTTCTCACTCCTACGAGTGAACGTAATGTAACACTCACCCATACAATGCGCACCACCCCGTGATGTTTTTCTCACTCCTACGAGTGAATGTAATGTAACACACACCCATAAAATGCGCACCACCCCGTGATGTTTTTCTCACTCCTATTAGTGAATGTAATGTAACACACACCCATACAATGCGCACCACCCCGTGATGTTTTTCTCACTCCTACTAGTGAATGTAATGTAACACACACCCATACAATGCGCACCAGCCCGTGATGTTTTTCTCACTCCTACTAGTGAATGTAATGTAACACACACCCATACAATGCGCACCACCCCGTGATGTTTTTCTCACTCCTACTAGTGAATGTAATGTAACACACACCCATACAATGCACACCACCCCGTGATGTTTTTCTCACTCCTACTAGTGAATGTAATGTAACACAAACCCATACAATGCGCACCACCCCGTGATGTTTCTCTCACTCCTACTAGTGAATGTAATGTAACGCACACCCATAAAATGCGCATCACCCCGTGATGTTTCTCTCACTCCTACTAGTGAATCTAATGTAACACACACCCATACAATGGGCACCACCCCGTGATGTTTTTCTCACTCCTACTAGTGAATCTAATGTAACACACACCCATACAATGCGCACCACCCCGTGATGTTTTTCTCACTCCTGCTAGTGAATGTAATGTAACACACACCCATACAATGCGCACCACCCCGTGATGTTTTTCTCACTGCTAGTAGTGAATGTAATGTAACGCACACCCATAAAATGCGCACCACCCCGTGATGTTTCTCTCACTCCTACTAGTGAATCTAATGTAACACACACCCATACAATGCGCACCACCCCGTGATGTTTTTCTCACTCCTACGAGTGGATGTAATGTAACACACACCCATACAATGCGCACCACCCCGTGATGTTTTTCTCACTCCTACTAGTGAATGTAATGTAACACACACCCATACAATGCGCACCACCCCGTGATGTTTTTCTCACTCCTACTAGTGAATGTAACGTAACACACACCCATACAATGCGCAACACCCCGTGATGTTTTTCTCACTCCTACTAGTGAATGTAATGTAACACACACCCATACAATGCGCACCACCCCGTGATGTTTTTCTCACTGCTACTAGTGAATGTAATGTAACACACCCATACAATGCGCACCACCCCGTGATGATTTTCTCACTCCTAATTGTGAATGTAATGTAACACACACCCATACAATGCGCACCACCCCGTGATGTTTTTCTCACTGCTACTAGTGAATGTAATGTAACACACCCATACAATGCGCACCACGCTGTGATGTTTTTCTCACTCCTAATAGTGAATGTAATGTAACACACACCCATACAATGCGCACCACCCCGTGATGTTTTTCTCACTCCTACTAGTGAATGTAGTGTAACACACACCCATACAATGCGCACCACCCCGTGATGTTTTTCTCACTGCTAGTAGTGAATGTAATGTAACGCACACCCATAAAATGCGCACCACCCCGTGATGTTTCTCTCACTCCTACTAGTGAATCTAATGTAACACACACCCATACAATGCGCACCACCCCGTGATGTTTTTCTCACTCCTACGAGTGGATGTAATGTAACACACACCCATACAATGCGCACGACCCCGTGATGTTTTTCTCACTCCTACTAGTGAATGTAATGTAACACACACCCATACAATGCGCACCACCCCGTGATGTTTTTCTCACTCCTACTAGTGAATGTAATGTAACACACACCCATACAATGCGCACCACCCCGTGATGTTTTTCTCACTGCTAGTAGTGAATGTAATGTAACACACACCCATACAATGCGCACCACCCCGTGATGTTTTTCTCACTGCTACTAGTGAATGTAATGTAACACACCCATACAATGCGCACCACCCCGTGATGTTTTTCTCACTCCTACTAGTGAATGTAATGTAACACACACCCATACAATGCGCACCACCCCGTGATGTTTTTCTCACTCCTACGAGTGAATGTAATGTAACACACACCCATACAATGCGCACCACCCCGTGATGTTTTTCTCACTCCTACGAGTGAATGTAATGTAACACTCACCCATACAATGCGCACCACCCCGTGATGTTTTTCTCACTCCTACGAGTGAATGTAATGTAACACACACCCATAAAATGCGCACCACCCCGTGATGTTTTTCTCACTCCTATTAGTGAATGTAATGTAACACACACCCATACAATGCGCACCACCCCGTGATGTTTTTCTCACTCCTACTAGTGAATGTAATGTAACACACACCCATACAATGCGCACCACCCCGTGATGTTTTTCTCACTCCTACTAGTGAATGTAATGTAACACACACCCATACAATGCGCACCACCCCGTGATGTTTTTCTCACTCCTACTAGTGAATGTAATGTAACACACACCCGTACAATGCACACTACCCCGTGATGTTTTTCTCACTCCTACTAGTGAATGTAATGTAACACAAACCCATACAATGCGCACCACCCCGTGATGTTTCTCTCACTCCTACTAGTGAATGTAATGTAACGCACACCCATAAAATGCGCACCACCCCGTGATGTTTCTCTCACTCCTACTAGTGAATCTAATGTAACACACACCCATAAAATGCGCACCACCCCGTGATGTTTTTCTCACTCCTACTAGTGAATCTAATGTAACACACACCCATACAATGCGCACCACCCCGTGATAATTTTCTCACTCCTACTAGTGAATCTAATGTAACACACACCCATACAATGCGCACCACCCCGTCATGTTTTTCTCACTCCTAGTAGTGAATGTAATGTAACACACACCCATACAATGCGCACCACCCCGTGATGTTGTTCTCACTCCTACTAGTGAATGTAATGTAACACACACCCATACAATGCGCACCACCCCGTGATGTTTTTCTCACTCCTACTAGTGAATGTAATGTAACACACACCCATACAATGCGCACCACCCCGTGATGTTTTTCTCACTCCTACTAGGGAATGTAGTGTAACACACACCCATACAATGCGCACCACCCCGTGATGTTTTTCTCACTGCTAGTAGTGAATGTAATGTAACGCACACCCATAAAATGCGCACCACCCCGTGATGTTTCTCTCACTCCTACTAGTGAATGTAATGTAACACACACCCATACAATGCGCACCACCCCGTGATGTTTTTCTCACTGCTACTAGTGAATGTAATGTAACACACCCATACAATGCGCACCACCCCGTGATGTTTTTCTCACTCCTACTAGTGAATGTAATGTAACACACACCCATACAATGCGCACCACCCCGTGATGTTTTTCTCACTCCTACGAGTGAACGTAATGTAACACTCACCCATACAATGCGCACCACCCCGTGATGTTTTTCTCACTCCTACGAGTGAATGTAATGTAACACACACCCATAAAATGCGCACCACCCCGTGATGTTTTTCTCACTCCTATTAGTGAATGTAATGTAACACACACCCATACAATGCGCACCACCCCGTGATGTTTTTCTCACTCCTACTAGTGAATGTAATGTAACACACACCCATACAATGCGCACCAGCCCGTGATGTTTTTCTCACTCCTACTAGTGAATGTAATGTAACACACACCCATACAATGCGCACCACCCCGTGATGTTTTTCTCACTCCTACTAGTGAATGTAATGTAACACACACCCATACAATGCACACCACCCCGTGATGTTTTTCTCACTCCTACTAGTGAATGTAATGTAACACAAACCCATACAATGCGCACCACCCCGTGATGTTTCTCTCACTCCTACTAGTGAATGTAATGTAACGCACACCCATAAAATGCGCATCACCCCGTGATGTTTCTCTCACTCCTACTAGTGAATCTAATGTAACACACACCCATACAATGGGCACCACCCCGTGATGTTTTTCTCACTCCTACTAGTGAATCTAATGTAACACACACCCATACAATGCGCACCACCCCGTGATGTTTTTCTCACTCCTACTAGTGAATGTAATGTAACACACACCCATACAATGCGCACTACCCCGTGATGTTTTTCTCACTGCTAGTAGTGAATGTAATGTAACGCACACCCATAAAATGCGCACCACCCCGTGATGTTTCTCTCACTCCTACTAGTGAATCTAATGTAACACACACCCATACAATGCGCACCACCCCGTGATGTTTTTCTCACTCCTACGAGTGGATGTAATGTAACACACACCCATACAATGCGCACCACCCCGTGATGTTTTTCTCACTCCTACTAGTGAATGTAATGTAACACACACCCATACAATGCGCACCACCCCGTGATGTTTTTCTCACTCCTACTAGTGAATGTAACGTAACACACACCCATACAATGCGCAACACCCCGTGATGTTTTTCTCACTCCTACTAGTGAATGTAATGTAACACACACCCATACAATGCGCACCACCCCGTGATGTTTTTCTCACTGCTACTAGTGAATGTAATGTAACACACCCATACAATGCGCACCACCCCGTGATGTTTTTCTCACTCCTAATAGTGAATGTAATGTAACACACACCCATACAATGCGCACCACCCCGTGATGTTTTTCTCACTCCTACTAGTGAATGTAATGTAACACACACCCATACAATGCGCACCACCCCGTGATGTTTTTCTCACTGCTACTAGTGAATGTAATGTAACACACCCATACAATGCGCACCACCCCGTGATGTTTTTCTCACTCCTACTAGTGAATGTAATGTAACACACACCCATACAATGCGCACCACCCCGTGATGTTTTTCTCACTCCTACGAGTGAATGTAATGTAACACACACCCATACAATGCGCACCACCCCGTGATGTTTTTCTCACTCCTACGAGTGAATGTAATGTAACACTCACCCATACAATGCGCACCACCCCGTGATGTTTTTCTCACTCCTACGAGTGAATGTAATGTAACACACACCCATAAAATGCGCACCACCCCGTGATGTTTTTCTCACTCCTATTAGTGAATGTAATGTAACACACACCCATACAATGCGCACCACCCCGTGATGTTTTTCTCACTCCTACTAGTGAATGTAATGTAACACACACCCATACAATGCGCACCACCCCGTGATGTTTTTCTCACTCCTACTAGTGAATGTAATGTAACACACACCCATACAATGCGCACCACCCCGTGATGTTTTTCTCACTCCTACTAGTGAATGTAATGTAACAAACACCCATACAATGCGCACCTCCCCGTGATGTTTTTCTCACTCCTACTAGTCAATGTAATGTAACACACACCCATACAATGCGCACCACCCCGTGATGTTTCTCTCACTCCTACTAGTGAATGTAATGTAACGCACACCCATAAAATGCGCACCACCCCGTGATGTTTCTCTCACTCCTACTAGTGAATCTAATGTAACACACACCCATACAATGCGCACCACCCCGTGATGTTTTTCTCACTCCTACGAGTGGATGTAATGTAACACACACCCATACAATGCGCACCACACCGTGATGTTTTTCTCACTCGTACTAGTGAATGTAATGTAACACACACCCATACAATGCGCACCACCCCGTGATGTTTTTCTCACTCCTACTAGTGAATGTAATGTAACACACACCCATACAATGAGCACCACCCCGTGATGTTTTTCTCACTGCTACTAGTGAATGTAATGTAACACACCCATACAATGCGCACCATCCCGTGATGTTTTTCTCACTCCTACTAGTGAATGTAATGTAACACACCCATACAATGCGCACCACCCCGTGATGTTTTTCTCACTCCTACGAGTGAATGTAATGTAACACACACCCATACAATGCGCACCACCCCGTGATGTTTTTCTCACTCCTACGAGTGAATGTAACACTCACCATACAATGCGCACCACCCCGTGATGTTTTTCTCACTCCTGCTAGTGAATGTAATGTAACACACACCCATACAATGCGCACCACCCCGTGATGTTTTTCTCACTCCTGCTAGTGAATGTAATGTAACACACACCCATAAAATGCGCACCACCCCGTGATGTTTTTCTCACTCCTATTAGTGAATGTAATGTAACACACACCCATACAATGCGCACCACCCCGTGATGTTTTTCTCACTCCTACTAGTGAATGTAATGTAACACACACCCATACAATGCGCACCACCCCGTGATGTTGTTCTCACTCCTACTAGTGAATGTAATGTAACACTCACCCATACAATGCGCACCACCCCGTGATGTTTTTCTCACTCCTACTAGTGAATGTAATGTAACACACACCCATACAATGCGCACCACCCCGTGATGTTTCTCTCACTCCTACTAGTGAATGTAATGTAACAAACACCCATACAATGCGCACCACCCCGTGATGTTTCTCTCACTCCTACTAGTGAATGTAATGTAACGCACACCCATAAAATTCGCACCACCCCCTGATGTTTCTCTCACTCCTACTAGTGAATCTAATGTAACACACACCCATACAATGCGCACCACCCCGTGATGTTTTTCCCACTCCTACTAGTGAATCTAATGTAACACACACCCATACAATGCGCACCACCCCGTGATAATTTTCTCACTCCTACTAGTGAATCTAATGTAACACACACCCATACAATGCGCACCACCCCGTGATGTTTCTCTCACTCCTACTATTGAATGTAATGTAACACACACCCATACAATGCGCACCACCCCGTGATGTTTTTCTCACTCCTACTAGTGAATGTAGTGTAACACACACCCATACAATGCGCACCACCCCGTGATGTTTTTCTCACTGCTAGTAGTGAATGTAGTGTAACACACACCCATACAATGCGCACCACCCCGTGATGTTTTTCTCACTCCTACTAGTGAATGTAATGTAACACACACCCATACAATGCGCACCACCCCGTGATGATTTTCTCACTCCTACTAGTGAATGTAATGTAACACACACCCATACAATGCGCACCACCCCGTGATGTTTTTCTCACTCCTACTAGTGAATGTAATGTAACACACACCCATACAATGCGCACCACCCCGTGATGTTTTTCTCACTCCTACTAGTGAATCTAATGTAACACTCACCCATACAATGCGCACCACCCCGTGATGTTTTTCTCACTCGTACTAGTGAATCTAATGTAACACTCACCCATACAATGCGCACCACCCCGTGATGTTTTTCTCACTCCTACTATTGAATGTAATGTAACACACACCCATACAATGCGCACCACCCCGTGATGTTTTTCTCACTCCTACTAGTGAATGTAATGTAACACACACCCATACAATGCGCACCACCCCGTGATGATTTTCTCACTCCTACTAGTGAATGTAATGTAACAAACACCCATACAATGCGCACCACCCCGTGATGTTTTTCTCACTCCTACTAGTGAATGTAATGTAACACACACCCATACAATGCGCACCACCCCGTGATGCTTTTCTCACTCCTACGAGTGAATGTAATGTAACACACACCCATACAATGCGCACCACCCCGTGATGTTTTTCTCACTCCTACAAGTGAATGTAATGTAACACACACCCATACAATGCGCACCACCCCGTGATGTTTTTCTCACTCCTACGAGTGAATGTAATGTAACACACACCCATACAATGCGCACCACACCGTGATGTTTTTCTCACTCCTACTAGTGAATCTAATGTAACACACACCCATACAATGCGCACCACCCCGTGATGATTTTCTCACTCCTACTAGTGAATCTAATGTAACACACACCCATACAATGCGCACCACCCCGTGATGTTTTTCTCACTCCTACTAGTGAATGTAATGTAACACACACCCATACAATGCGCACCACCCCGTGATGTTTTTCTCACTCCTACTAGTGAATGTAATGTAACACACACCCATACAATGCGCACCTCCCCGTGATGTTTTTCTCACTCCTACTAGTGAATCTAATGTAACACTCACCCATACAATGCGCACCACCCCGTGATGTTTTTCTCACTCGTACTAGTGAATCTAATGTAACACTCACCCATACAATGCGCACCACCCCGTGATGTTTTTCTCACTCCTACTAGTGAATGTAATGTAACACACACCCATACAATGCGCACCACCCCGTGATGTTTTTCTCACTCCTACTAGTGAATGTAATATAACACACACCCATACAATGCGCACCACCCCGTGATGATTTTCTCACTCCTACTAGTGAATGTAATGTAACAAACACCCATACAATGCGCACCACCCCGTGATGTTTTTCTCACTCCTACTAGTGAATGTAATGTAACACACACCCATAAAATGTGCACCACCCCGTGATGCTTTTCTCACTCCTACGAGTGAATGTAGTGTAACACACACCCATACAATGCGCACCACCCCGTGATGTTTTTCTCACTGCTAGTAGTGAATGTAGTGTAACACACACCCATACAATGCGCACCACCCCGTGATGTTTTTCTCACTCCTACTAGTGAATGTAATGTAACACACACCCATACAATGCGCACCACCCCGTGATGATTTTCTCACTCCTACTAGTGAATGTAATGTAACACACACCCATACAATGCGCACCACCCCGTGATGATTTTCTCACTCCTACTAGTGAATGTAATGTAACACACACCCATACAATGCGCACCACCCCGTGATGTTTTTCTCACTCCTACTAGTGAATGTAATGTAACACACACCCATACAATGCGCACCACCCCGTGATGTTTTTCTCACTCCTACTAGTGAATGTAATGTAACACACACCCATACAATGCGCACCACCCCGTGATGATTTTCTCACTCCTACTAGTGAATGTAATGTAACAAACACCCATACAATGCGCACCACCCCGTGATGTTTTTCTCACTCCTACTAGTGAATGTAATGTAACACACACCCATACAATGCGCACCACCCCGTGATGCTTTTCTCACTCCTACGAGTGAATGTAATGTAACACACACCCATACAATGCGCACCACCCCGTGATGTTTTTCTCACTCCTACGAGTGAATGTAATGTAACACACACCCATACAATGCGCACCACCCCGTGATGTTTTTCTCACTCCTACGAGTGAATGTAATGTAACACACACCCATACAATGCGCACCACACCGTGATGTTTTTCTCACTCCTACTAGTGAATCTAATGTAACACACACCCATACAATGCGCACCACCCCGTGATGATTTTCTCACTCCTACTAGTGAATCTAATGTAACACACACCCATACAATGCGCACCACCCCGTGATGTTTTTCTCACTCCTACTAGTGAATGTAATGTAACACACACCCATACAATGCGCACCACCCCGTGATGTTTTTCTCACTCCTACTAGTGAATGTAATGTAACACACACCCATACAATGCGCACCACCCCGTGATGATTTTCTCACTCCTACTAGTGAATCTAATGTAACAAACACCCATACAATGCGCACCACCCCGTGATGTTTTTCTCACTCCTACTAGTGAATGTAATGTAACACACACCCATACAATGCGCACCACACCGTGATGTTTTTCTCACTCCTACGAGTGGATGTAATGTAACACACACCCATACAATGCGCACCACCCCGTGATGATTTTCTCACTCCTACTAGTGAATGTAATGTAACACACACCCATACAATGCACACCACCCCTTGATGTTTTTCTCACTCCTACTAGTGAATGTAATGTAACACACACCCATACAATGCGCACCACCCCGTGATGTTTTTCTCACTCCTACTAGTGAATCTAATGTAACACTCACCCATACAATGCGCACCACCCCGTGATGTTTTTCTCACTCGTACTAGTGAATCTAATGTAACACTCACCCATACAATGCGCACCACCCCGTGATGTTTTTCTCACTCCTACTAGTGAATGTAATGTAACACACACCCATACAATGCGCACCACCCCGTGATGTTTTTCTCACTCCTACTAGTGAATGTAATATAACACACACCCATACAATGCGCACCACCCCGTGATGATTTTCTCACTCCTACTAGTGAATGTAATGTAACAAACACCCATACAATGCGCACCACCCCGTGATGTTTTTCTCACTCCTACTAGTGAATGTAATGTAACACACACCCATAAAATGTGCACCACCCCGTGATGCTTTTCTCACTCCTACGAGTGAATGTAGTGTAACACACACCCATACAATGCGCACCACCCCGTGATGTTTTTCTCACTGCTAGTAGTGAATGTAGTGTAACACACACCCATACAATGCGCACCACCCCGTGATGTTTTTCTCACTCCTACTAGTGAATGTAATGTAACACACACCCATACAATGCGCACCACCCCGTGATGATTTTCTCACTCCTACTAGTGAATGTAATGTAACACACACCCATACAATGCGCACCACCCCGTGATGTTTTTCTCACTCCTACTAGTGAATGTAATGTAACACACACCCATACAATGCGCACCACCCCGTGATGTTTTTCTCACTCCTACTAGTGAATCTAATGTAACACTCACCCATACAATGCGCACCACACCGTGATGTTTTTCTCACTCGTACTAGTGAATCTAATGTAACACTCACCCATACAATGCGCACCACCCCGTGATGTTTTTCTCACTCCTACTAGTGAATGTAATGTAACACACACCCATACAATGCGCACCACCCCGTGATGTTTTTCTCACTCCTACTAGTGAATGTAATGTAACACACACCCATACAATGCGCACCACCCCGTGATGATTTTCTCACTCCTACTAATGAATGTAATGTAACAAACACCCATACAATGCGCACCACCCCGTGATGTTTTTCTCACTCCTACTAGTGAATGTAATGTAACACACACCCATACAATGCGCACCACCCCGTGATGCTTTTCTCACTCCTACGAGTGAATGTAATGTAACACACACCCATACAATGCGCACCACCCCGTGATGTTTTTCTCACTCCTACGAGTGAATGTAATGTAACACACACCCATACAATGCGCACCACCCCGTGATGTTTTTCTCACTCCTACGAGTGAATGTAATGTAACACACACCCATACAATGCGCACCACCCCGTGATGTTTTTCTCACTCCTACGAGTGAATCTAATGTAACACACACCCATACAATGCGCACCACCCCGTGATGATTTTCTCACTCCTACTAGTGAATCTAATGTAACACACACCCATACAATGCGCACCACCCCGTGATGTTTTTCTCACTCCTACTAGTGAATGTAATGTAACACACACCCATACAATGCGCACCACCCCATGATGTTTTTCTCACTCCTACTAGTGAATGTAATGTAACACACACCCATACAATGCGCACCACCCCGTGATGATTTTCTCACTCCTACTAGTGAATCTAATGTAACAAACACCCATACAATGCGCACCACCCCGTGATGTTTTTCTCACTCCTACTAGTGAATGTAATGTAACACACACCCATACAATGCGCACCACCCCGTGATGTTTTTCTCACTCCTACGAATGGATGTAATGTAACACACACCCATACAATGCGCACCACCCCGTGATGATTTTCTCACTCCTACTAGTAAATGTAATGTAACACACACCCATACAATGCGCACCACCCCGTGATGTTTTTCTCACTCCTACTAGTGAATGTAATGTAACACACATCCATACAATGCGCACCACCCCGTGATGTTTTTCTCACTCCTACTAGTGAATCTAATGTAACACTCACCCATACAATGCGCACCACCCCGTGATGTTTTTCTCACTCGTACTAGTGTATCTAATGTAACACTCACCCATACAATGCGCACCACCCCGTGATGTTTTTCTCACTCCTACTAGTGAATGTAATGTAACACACACCCATACAATGCGCACCACCCCGTGATGTTTTTCTCACTCCTACTAGTGAATGTAATATAACACACACCCATACAATGCGCACCACCCCGTGATGATTTTCTCACTCCTACTAGTGAATGTAATGTAACAAACACCCATACAATGCGCACCACCCCGTGATGTTTTTCTCACTCCTACTAGTGAATGTAATGTAACACACACCCATAAAAGGCGCACCACCCCGTGATGCTTTTCTCACTCCTACGAGTGAATGTAATGTAACACACACCCATACAATGCGCACCACCCCGTGATGATTTTCTCACTCCTACTAGTGAATCTAATGTAACACACACCCATACAATGCGCACCACCCCGTGATGTTTTTCTCACTCCTACTAGTGAATGTAATGTAACACACACCCATACAATGCGCACCACCCCGTGATGTTTTTCTCACTCCTACTAGTGAATGTAATGTAACACACACCCATACAATGCGCACCACCCCGTGATGATTTTCTCACTCCTACTAGTGAATCTAATGTAACAAACACCCATACAATGCGCACCACCCCGTGATGTTTTTCTCACTCCTACTAGTGAATGTAATGTAACACACACCCATACAATGCGCACCACCCCGTGATGTTTTTCTCACTCCTACGAGTGGATGTAATGTAACACACACCCATACAATCCGCACCACCCCGTGATGTTTTTCTCACTCCTACGATTGAATGTAATGTAACACACACCCATACAATGCGCACCACCCCGTGATGTTTTTCTCACTCCTACTAGTGAATGTAATGTAACACACACCCATACAATGCGCACCACCCCGTGATGTTTTTCTCACTCCTACTAGTGAATGTAATGTAACACACACCCATACAATGCGCACCACCCCGTGATGTTTTTCTCACTGCTACTAGTGAATGTAATGTAACACACCCATACAATGCGCACCACCCTGTGATGTTTTTCTCACTCCTAATAGTGAATTTAATGTAACACACACCCATACAATGCGCACCACCCCGTGATGTTTTTCTCACTCCTACTAGTGAATGTAATGTAACACACCCATACAATGCGCACCACCCCGTGATGTTTTTCTCACTCCTACTAGTGAATGTAATGTAACACACACCCATACAATGCGCACCACCCCGTGATGTTTTTCTCACTCCTACGAGTGAATGTAATGTAACACACACCCATACAATGCGCACCACCCCGTGATGTTTTTCTCACTCCTACGAGTGAATGTAATGTAACACACACCCATACAATGCGCACCACCCCGTGATGTTTTTCTCACTCCTACGAGTGAATGTAATGTAACACACACCCATACAATGCGCACCACCCCGTGATGATTTTCTCACTCCTACTAGTGAATCTAATGTAACACACACCCATACAATGCGCACCACCCCGTGATGTTTTTCTCACTCCTACTAGTGAATCTAATGTAACACACACCCATACAATGCACACCACCCCGTGATGTTTTTCTCACTCCTACTAGTGAATGTAATGTAACACACACCCATACAATGCGCACCACCCCGTGATGTTTTTCTCACTCCTACTAGTGAATGTAATGTAACACACACCCATACAATGCGCACCACCCCGTGATGTTTTTCTCACTCCTACTAGTGAATGTAATGTAACACACCCATACAATGCGCACCACCCCGTGATGTTTTTCTCACTCCTACGAGTGGATGTAATGTAACACACACCCATACAATCCGCACCACCCCGTGATGTTTTTCTCACTCCTACGATTGAATGTAATGTAACACACACCCATACAATGCGCACCACCCCGTGATGTTTTTCTCACTCCTACTAGTGAATGTAATGTAACACACACCAATACAATGCGCACCACCCCGTGATGTTTTTCTCACTCCTACTAGTGAATGTAATGTAACACACACCCATACAATGCGCACCACCCCGTGATGTTTTTCTCACTCCTACTAGTGAATGTAGTGTAACACACACCCATACAATGCGCACCACCCCGTGATGTTTTTCTCACTGCTAGTAGTGAATGTAGTGTAACACACACCCATACAATGCGCACCACCCCGTGATGTTTTTCTCACTCCTACTAGTGAATGTAATGTAACACACACCCATACAATGCGCACCACCCCGTGATGTTTTTCTCACTCCTACGAGTGGATGTAATGTAACACACACCCATACAATCCGCACCACCCCGTGATGTTTTTCTCACTCCTACGATTGAATGTAATGTAACACACACCCATACAATGCGCACCACCCCGTGATGTTTTTCTCACTCCTACTAGTGAATGTAATGTAACACACACCAATACAATGCGCACCACCCCGTGATGTTTTTCTCACTCCTACTAGTGAATGTAATGTAACACACACCCATACAATGCGCACCACCCCGTGATGTTTTTCTCACTCCTACTAGTGAATGTAGTGTAACACACACCCATACAATGCGCACCACCCCGTGATGTTTTTCTCACTGCTAGTAGTGAATGTAGTGTAACACACACCCATACAATGCGCACCACCCCGTGATGTTTTTCTCACTCCTACTAGTGAATGTAATGTAACACACACCCATACAATGCGCACCACCCCGTGATGATTTTCTCACTCCTACTAGTGAATGTAATGTAACACACACCCATACAATGCGCACCACCCCGTGATGTTTTTCTCACTCCTACTAGTGAATGTAATGTAACACACACCCATACAATGCGCACCACCCCGTGATGTTTTTCTCACTCCTACTAGTGAATCTAATGTAACACTCACCCATACAATGCGCACCACCCCGTGATGTTTTTCTCACTCGTACTAGTGAATCTAATGTAACACTCACCCATACAATGCGCACCACCCCGTGATGTTTTTCTCACTCCTACTAGTGAATGTAATGTAACACACACCCATACAATGCGCACCACCCCGTGATGTTTTTCTCACTCCTACTAGTGAATGTAATGTAACACACACCCATACAATGCGCACCACCCCGTGATGATTTTCTCACTCCTACTAGTGAATGTAATGTAACAAACACCCATACAATGCGCACCACCCCGTGATGTTTTTCTCACTCCTACTAGTGAATGTAATGTAACACACACCCATACAATGCGCACAACCCCGTGATGTTTTTCTCACTCCTACGAGTGAATGTAATGTAACACTCACCCATACAATGCGCACCACCCCGTGATGTTTTTCTCACTCCTACGAGTGAATGTAATGTAACACACACCCATACAGTGCGCACCACCCCGTGATGTTTTTCTCACTCCTACGAGTGAATGTAATGTAACACACACCCATACAATGCGCACCACCCCGTGATGTTTTTCTCACTCCTACTAGTGAATCTAATGTAACACACACCCATACAATGCGCACCACCCCGTGATGATTTTCTCACTCCTACTAGTGAATCTAATGTAACACACACCCATACAATGCGCACCACCCCGTGATGTTTTTCTCACTCCTACTAGTGAATGTAATGTAACACACACCCATACAATGCGCACCACCCCGTGATGTTTTTCTCACTCCTACTAGTGAATGTAATGTAACACACACCCATACAATGCGCACCACCCCGTGATGATTTTCTCACTCCTACTAGTGAATCTAATGTAACAAACACCCATACAATGCGCACCACCCCGTGATCTTTTTCTCACTCCTACGAGTGAATGTAATGTAACACACACCCATACAATGCGCACCACCCCGTGATGTTTTTCTCACTCCTACGAGTGGATGTAATGTAACACACACCCATACAATCCGCACCACCCTGTGATGTTTTTCTCACTCCTACGATTGAATGTAATGTAACACACACCCATACAATGCGCACCACCCCGTGATGTTTTTCTCACTCCTACTAGTGAATGTAATGTAACACACACCCATACAATGCGCACCACCCCGTGATGTTTTTCTCACTCCTACTAGTGAATGTAATGTAACACACACCCATACAATGCGCACCACCCCGTGATGTTTTTCTCACTGCTAGTAGTGAATGTAGTGTAACAAACACCCATACAATGCGCACCACCCTGTGATGTTTTTCTCACTCCTAATAGTGAATTTAATGTAACACACACCCATACAATGCGCACCACCCCGTGATGTTTTTCTCACTGCTACTAGTGAATGTAATGTAACACACCCATACAATGCGCACCACCCCGTGAAGTTTTTCTCCCTCCTACTAGTGAATGTAATGTAACACACACCCATACAATGCGCACCACCCCGTGATGTTTTTCTCACTCCTACGAGTGAATGTAATGTAACACACACCCATACAATGCGCACCACCCCGTGATGTTTTTCTCACTCCTACGAGTGAATGTAATGTAACACACACCCATACAATGCGCACCACCCCGTGATGTTTTTCTCACTCGTACGAGTGAATGTAATGTAACACACACCCATACAATGCGCACCACCCCGTGATGATTTTCTCACTCCTACTAGTGAATCTAATGTAACACACACCCATACAATGCGCACCACCCCGTGATGTTTTTCTCACTCCTACTAGTGAATCTAATGTAACACACACCCATACAATGCGCACCACCCCGTGATGTTTTTCTCACTCCTACTAGTGAATGTAATGTAACACACACCCATACAATGCGCACCACCCCGTGATGTTTTTCTCACTCCTACTAGTGAATGTAATGTAACACACACCCATACAATGCGCACCACCCCGTGATGTTTTTCTCACTCCTACTAGTGAATGTAATGTAACACACACCCATACAATGCGCACCACCCCGTGATGTTTTTCTCACTCCTACTAGTGAATGTAGTGTAACACACACCCATACAATGCGCACCACCCCGTGATGTTTTTCTCACTGCTAGTAGTGAATGTAGTGTAACACACACCCATACAATGCGCACCACCCCGTGATGTTTTTCTCACTCCTACTAGTGAATGTAATGTAACACACACCCATACAATGCGCACCACCCCGTGATGTTTTTCTCACTCCTACGAGTGGATGTAATGTAACACACACCCATACAATCCGCACCACCCCGTGATGTTTTTGTCACTCCTACGATTGAATGTAATGTAACACACACCCATACAATGCGCACCACCCCGTGATGTTTTTCTCACTCCTACTAGTGAATGTAATGTAACACACACCAATACAATGCGCACCACCCCGTGATGTTTTTCTCACTCCTACTAGTGAATGTAATGTAACACACACCCATACAATGCGCACCACCCCGTGATGTTTTTCTCACTCCTACTAGTGAATGTAGTGTAACACACACCCATACAATGCGCACCACCCCGTGATGTTTTTCTCACTGCTAGTAGTGAATGTAGTGTAACACACACCCATACAATGCGCACCACCCCGTGATGTTTTTCTCACTCCTACTAGTGAATGTAATGTAACACACACCCATACAATGCGCACCACCCCGTGATGATTTTCTCACTCCTACTAGTGAATGTAATGTAACACACACCCATACAATGCGCACCACCCCGTGATGTTTTTCTCACTCCTACTAGTGAATGTAATGTAACACACACCCATACAATGCGCACCACCCCGTGATGTTTTTCTCACTCCTACTAGTGAATCTAATGTAACACTCACCCATACAATGCGCACCACCCCGTGATGTTTTTCTCACTCGTACTAGTGAATCTAATGTAACACTCACCCATACAATGCGCACCACCCCGTGATGTTTTTCTCACTCCTACTAGTGAATGTAATGTAACACACACCCATACAATGCGCACCACCCCGTGATGTTTTTCTCACTCCTACTAGTGAATGTAATGTAACACACACCCATACAATGCGCACCACCCCGTGATGATTTTCTCACTCCTACTAGTGAATGTAATGTAACAAACACCCATACAATGCGCACCACCCCGTGATGTTTTTCTCACTCCTACTAGTGAATGTAATGTAACACACACCCATACAATGCGCACAACCCCGTGATGTTTTTCTCACTCCTACGAGTGAATGTAATGTAACACACACCCATACAATGCGCACCACCCCGTGATGTTTTTCTCACTCCTACGAGTGAATGTAATGTAACACACACCCATACAGTGCGCACCACCCCGTGATGTTTTTCTCACTCCTACGAGTGAATGTAATGTAACACACACCCATACAATGCGCACCACCCCGTGATGTTTTTCTCACTCCTACTAGTGAATCTAATGTAACACACACCCATACAATGCGCACCACCCCGTGATGATTTTCTCACTCCTACTAGTGAATCTAATGTAACACACACCCATACAATGCGCACCACCCCGTGATGTTTTTCTCACTCCTACTAGTGAATGTAATGTAACACACACCCATACAATGCGCACCACCCCGTGATGTTTTTCTCACTCCTACTAGTGAATGTAATGTAACACACACCCATACAATGCGCACCACCCCGTGATGATTTTCTCACTCCTACTAGTGAATCTAATGTAACAAACACCCATACAATGCGCACCACCCCGTGATCTTTTTCTCACTCCTACGAGTGAATGTAATGTAACACACACCCATACAATGCGCACCACCCCGTGATGTTTTTCTCACTCCTACGAGTGGATGTAATGTAACACACTCCCATACAATCCGCACCACCCTGTGATGTTTTTCTCACTCCTACGATTGAATGTAATGTAACACACACCCATACAATGCGCACCACCCCGTGATGTTTTTCTCACTCCTACTAGTGAATGTAATGTAACACACACCCATACAATGCGCACCACCCCGTGATGTTTTTCTCACTCCTACTAGTGAATGTAATGTAACACACACCCATACAATGCGCACCACCCCGTGATGTTTTTCTCACTGCTAGTAGTGAATGTAGTGTAACAAACACCCATACAATGCGCACCACCCTGTGATGTTTTTCTCACTCCTAATAGTGAATTTAATGTAACACACACCCATACAATGCGCACCACCCCGTGATGTTTTTCTCACTGCTACTAGTGAATGTAATGTAACACACCCATACAATGCGCACCACCCCGTGATGTTTTTCTCCCTCCTACTAGTGAATGTAATGTAACACACACCCATACAATGCGCACCACCCCGTGATGTTTTTCTCACTCCTACGAGTGAATGTAATGTAACACACACCCATACAATGCGCACCACCCCGTGATGTTTTTCTCACTCCTACGAGTGAATGTAATGTAACACACACCCATACAATGCGCACCACCCCGTGATGTTTTTCTCACTCCTACGAGTGAATGTAATGTAACACACACCCATACAATGCACACCACCCCGTGATGATTTTCTCACTCCTACTAGTGAATCTAATGTAACACACACCCATACAATGCGCACCACCCCGTGATGTTTTTCTCACTCCTACTAGTGAATCTAATGTAACACACACCCATACAATGCGCACCACCCCGTGATGTTTTTCTCACTCCTACTAGTGAATGTAATGTAACACACACCAATACAATGCGCACCACCCCGTGATGTTTTTCTCACTCCTACTAGTGAATGTAATGTAACACACACCCATACAATGCGCACCACCCCGTGATGTTTTTCTCACTCCTACTAGTGAATGTAGTGTAACACACACCCATACAATGCGCACCACCCCGTGATGTTTTTCTCACTGCTAGTAGTGAATGTAGTGTAACACACACCCATACAATGCGCACCACCCCGTGATGTTTTTCTCACTCCTACTAGTGAATGTAATGTAACACACACCCATACAATGCGCACCACCCCGTGATGATTTTCTCACTCCTACTAGTGAATGTAATGTAACACACACCCATACAATGCGCACCACCCCGTGATGTTTTTCTCACTCCTACTAGTGAATGTAATGTAACACACACCCATACAATGCGCACCACCCCGTGATGTTTTTCTCACTCCTACTAGTGAATCTAATGTAACACTCACCCATACAATGCGCACCACCCCGTGATGTTTTTCTCACTCGTACTAGTGAATCTAATGTAACACTCACCCATACAATGCGCACCACCCCGTGATGTTTTTCTCACTCCTACTAGTGAATGTAATGTAACACACACCCATACAATGCGCACCACCCCGTGATGTTTTTCTCACTCCTACTAGTGAATGTAATGTAACACACACCCATACAATGCGCACCACCCCGTGATGATTTTCTCACTCCTACTAGTGAATGTAATGTAACAAACACCCATACAATGCGCACCACCCCGTGATGTTTTTCTCACTCCTACTAGTGAATGTAATGTAACACACACCCATACAATGCGCACAACCCCGTGATGTTTTTCTCACTCCTACGAGTGAATGTAATGTAACACACACCCATACAATGCGCACCACCCCGTGATGTTTTTCTCACTCCTACGAGTGAATGTAATGTAACACACACCCATACAGTGCGCACCACCCCGTGATGTTTTTCTCACTCCTACGAGTGAATGTAATGTAACACACACCCATACAATGCGCACCACCCCGTGATGTTTTTCTCACTCCTACTAGTGAATCTAATGTAACACACACCCATACAATGCGCACCACCCCGTGATGATTTTCTCACTCCTACTAGTGAATCTAATGTAACACACACCCATACAATGCGCACCACCCCGTGATGTTTTTCTCACTCCTACTAGTGAATGTAATGTAACACACACCCATACAATGCGCACCACCCCGTGATGTTTTTCTCACTCCTACTAGTGAATGTAATGTAACACACACCCATACAATGCGCACCACCCCGTGATGATTTTCTCACTCCTACTAGTGAATCTAATGTAACAAACACCCATACAATGCGCACCACCCCGTGATCTTTTTCTCACTCCTACGAGTGAATGTAATGTAACACACACCCATACAATGCGCACCACCCCGTGATGTTTTTCTCACTCCTACGAGTGGATGTAATGTAACACACACCCATACAATCCGCACCACCCTGTGATGTTTTTCTCACTCCTACGATTGAATGTAATGTAACACACACCCATACAATGCGCACCACCCCGTGATGTTTTTCTCACTCCTACTAGTGAATGTAATGTAACACACACCCATACAATGCGCACCACCCCGTGATGTTTTTCTCACTCCTACTAGTGAATGTAATGTAACACACACCCATACAATGCGCACCACCCCGTGATGTTTTTCTCACTGCTAGTAGTGAATGTAGTGTAACAAACACCCATACAATGCGCACCACCCTGTGATGTTTTTCTCACTCCTAATAGTGAATTTAATGTAACACACACCCATACAATGCGCACCACCCCGTGATGTTTTTCTCACTGCTACTAGTGAATGTAATGTAACACACCCATACAATGCGCACCACCCCGTGATGTTTTTCTCCCTCCTACTAGTGAATGTAATGTAACACACACCCATACAATGCGCACCACCCCATGATGTTTTTCTCACTCCTACGAGTGAATGTAATGTAACACACACCCATACAATGCGCACCACCCCGTGATGTTTTTCTCACTCCTACGAGTGAATGTAATGTAACACACACCCATACAATGCGCACCACCCCGTGATGTTTTTCTCACTCCTACGAGTGAATGTAATGTAACACACACCCATACAATGCGCACCACCCCGTGATGTTTTTCTCACTCCTACTAGTGAATGTAATGTAACACACACCCATACAATGCGCACCACCCCGTGATGTTTTTCTCACTCCTACTAGTGAATGTAGTGTAACACACACCCATACAATGCGCACCACCCCGTGATGTTTTTCTCACTGCTAGTAGTGAATGTAGTGTAACACACACCCATACAATGCGCACCACCCCGTGATGTTTTTCTCACTCCTACTAGTGAATGTAATGTAACACACACCCATACAATGCGCACCACCCCGTGATGTTTTTCTCACTCCTACGAGTGGATGTAATGTAACACACACCCATACAATCCGCACCACCCCGTGATGTTTTTCTCACTCCTACGATTGAATGTAATGTAACACACACCCATACAATGCGCACCACCCCGTGATGTTTTTCTCACTCCTACTAGTGAATGTAATGTAACACACACCAATACAATGCGCACCACCCCGTGATGTTTTTCTCACTCCTACTAGTGAATGTAATGTAACACACACCCATACAATGCGCACCACCCCGTGATGTTTTTCTCACTCCTACTAGTGAATGTAGTGTAACACACACCCATACAATGCGCACCACCCCGTGATGTTTTTCTCACTGCTAGTAGTGAATGTAGTGTAACACACACCCATACAATGCGCACCACCCCGTGATGTTTTTCTCACTCCTACTAGTGAATGTAATGTAACACACACCCATACAATGCGCACCACCCCGTGATGATTTTCTCACTCCTACTAGTGAATGTAATGTAACACACACCCATACAATGCGCACCACCCCGTGATGTTTTTCTCACTCCTACTAGTGAATGTAATGTAACACACACCCATACAATGCGCACCACCCCGTGATGTTTTTCTCACTCCTACTAGTGAATCTAATGTAACACTCACCCATACAATGCGCACCACCCCGTGATGTTTTTCTCACTCGTACTAGTGAATCTAATGTAACACTCACCCATACAATGCGCACCACCCCGTGATGTTTTTCTCACTCCTACTAGTGAATGTAATGTAACACACACCCATACAATGCGCACCACCCCGTGATGTTTTTCTCACTCCTACTAGTGAATGTAATGTAACACACACCCATACAATGCGCACCACCCCGTGATGATTTTCTCACTCCTACTAGTGAATGTAATGTAACAAACACCCATACAATGCGCACCACCCCGTGATGTTTTTCTCACTCCTACTAGTGAATGAAATGTAACAAACACCCATACAATGCGCACCACCCCGTGATGTTTTTCTCACTCCTACTAGTGAATGTAATGTAACACACACCCATACAATGCGCACAACCCCGTGATGTTTTTCTCACTCCTACGAGTGAATGTAATGTAACACACACCCATACAATGCGCACCACCCCGTGATGTTTTTCTCACTCCTACGAGTGAATGTAATGTAACACACACCCATACAGTGCGCACCACCCCGTGATGTTTTTCTCACTCCTACGAGTGAATGTAATGTAACACACACCCATACAATGCGCACCACCCCGTGATGTTTTTCTCACTCCTACTAGTGAATCTAATGTAACACACACCCATACAATGCGCACCACCCCGTGATGATTTTCTCACTCCTACTAGTGAATCTAATGTAACACACACCCATACAATGCGCACCACCCCGTGATGTTTTTCTCACTCCTACTAGTGAATGTAATGTAACACACACCCATACAATGCGCACCACCCCGTGATGTTTTTCTCACTCCTACTAGTGAATGTAATGTAACACACACCCATACAATGCGCACCACCCCGTGATGATTTTCTCACTCCTACTAGTGAATCTAATGTAACAAACACCCATACAATGCGCACCACCCCGTGATCTTTTTTTCACTCCTACGAGTGAATGTAATGTAACACACACCCATACAATGCGCACCACCCCGTGATGTTTTTCTCACTCCTACGAGTGGATGTAATGTAACACACTCCCATACAATCCGCACCACCCTGTGATGTTTTTCTCACTCCTACGATTGAATGTAATGTAACACACACCCATACAATGCGCACCACCCCGTGATGTTTTTCTCACTCCTACTAGTGAATGTAATGTAACACACACCCATACAATGCGCACCACCCCGTGATGTTTTTCTCACTCCTACTAGTGAATGTAATGTAACACACACCCATACAATGCGCACCACCCCGTGATGTTTTTCTCACTGCTAGTAGTGAATGTAGTGTAACAAACACCCATACAATGCGCACCACCCTGTGATGTTTTTCTCACTCCTAATAGTGAATTTAATGTAACACACACCCATACAATGCGCACCACCCCGTGATGTTTTTCTCACTGCTACTAGTGAATGTAATGTAACACACCCATACAATGCGCACCACCCCGTGATGTTTTTCTCCCTCCTACTAGTGAATGTAATGTAACACACACCCATACAATGCGCACCACCCCGTGATGTTTTTCTCACTCCTACGAGTGAATGTAATGTAACACACACCCATACAATGCGCACCACCCCGTGATGTTTTTCTCACTCCTACGAGTGAATGTAATGTAACACACACCCATACAATGCGCACCACCCCGTGATGTTTTTCTCACTCCTACGAGTGAATGTAATGTAACACACACCCATACAATGCGCACCACCCCGTGATGATTTTCTCACTCCTACTAGTGAATCTAATGTAACACACACCCATACAATGCGCACCACCCCGTGATGTTTTTCTCACTCCTACTAGTGAATCTAATGTAACACACACCCATACAATGCGCACCACCCCGTGATGTTTTTCTCACTCCTACTAGTGAATGTAATGTAACACACACCCATACAATGCGCACCACCCCGTGATGTTTTTCTCACTCCTACTAGTGAATGTAATGTAACACACACCCATACAATGCGCACCACCCCGTGATGTTTTTCTCACTCCTACTAGTGAATGTAATGTAACACACACCCATACAATGCGCACCACCCCGTGATGTTTTTCTCACTCCTACGAGTGGATGTAATGTAACACACACGCATACAATCCGCACCACCCCGTGATGTTTTTCTCACTCCTACGATTGAATGTAATGTAACACACACCCATACAATGCGCACCACCCCGTGATGTTTTTCTCACTCCTACTAGTGAATGTAGTGTAACACACACCCATACAATGCGCACCACCCCGTGATGTTTTTCTCACTGCTAGTAGTGAATGTAGTGTAACACACACCCCTACAATGCGCACCACCCCGTGATGTTTTTCTCACTCCTACTAGTGAATGTAATGTAACACACACCCATACAATGCGCACCACCCCGTGATGATTTTCTCACTCCTACTAGTGAATGTAATGTAACACACACCCATACAATGCGCACCACCCCGTGATGTTTTTCTCACTCCTACTAGTGAATGTAATGT
Organism: Cavia porcellus; assembly: GCF_034190915.1. Classification (NCBI taxonomy): domain Eukaryota; kingdom Metazoa; phylum Chordata; class Mammalia; order Rodentia; family Caviidae; genus Cavia; species Cavia porcellus. The sequence goes on along the minus strand of NW_026947866.1, from coordinate 78,316 downwards.
AACACACACCCATACAATGCGCACCACCCCGTGATGTTTTTCTCACTCCTACTAGTGAATCTAATGTAACACTCACCCATACAATGCGCACCACCCCGTGATGTTTTTCTTACTCGTACTAGTGAATCTAATGTAACACTCACCCATACAATGCGCACCACCCCGTGATGTTTTTCTCACTCCTACTAGTGAATGTAATGTAACACACACCCATACAATGCGCACCACCCCGTGATGTTTTTCTCACTCCTACTAGTGAATGTAATGTAACACACACCCATACAATGCGCACCACCCCGTGATGATTTTCTCACTCCTACTAGTGAATGTAATGTAACAAACACCCATACAATGCGCACCACCCCGTGATGTTTTTCTCACTCCTACTAGTGAATGTAATGTAACAAACACCCATACAATGCGCACAACCCCGTGATGTTTTTCTCACTCCTACGAGTGAATGTAATGTAACACACACCCATACAATGCGCACCACCCCGTGATGTTTTTCTCACTCCTACGAGTGAATGTAATGTAACACACACCCATACAATGCGCACCACCCCGTGATGTTTTTTGTCACTCCTACGAGTGAATGTAATGTAACACACACCCATACAATGCGCACCACCCCGTGATGTTTTTCTCACTCCTACTAGTGAATCTAATGTAACACACACCCATACAATGCGCACCACCCCGTGATGATTTTCTCACTCCTACTAGTGAATCTAATGTAACACACACCCATACAATGCGCACCACCCCGTGATGTTTTTCTCACTCCTACTAGTGAATGTAATGTAACACACACCCATACAATGCGCACCACCCCGTGATGTTTTTCTCACTCCTACTAGTGAATGTAATGTAACACACACCCATACAATGCGCACCACCCCGTGATGATTTTCTCACTCCTACTAGTGAATCTAATGTAACAAACACCCATACAATGCGCACCACCCCGTGATGTTTTTCTCACTCCTACTAGTGAATGTAATGTAACACACACCCATACAATGCGCACCACCCCGTGATGTTTTTCTCACTCCTACGAGTGGATGTAATGTAACACACACCCATACAATCCGCACCACCCCGTGATGTTTTTCTCACTCCTGCGATTGAATCTAATGTAACAAACACCGATACAATGCGCACCACCCCGTGATGTTTTTCTCACTCCTACTAGTGAATGTAATGTAACACACACCCATACAATGCGCACCACCCCGTGATGTTTTTCTCACTCCTACTAGAGAATGTAATGTAACACACACCCATACAATGCGCACCACCCCGTGATGTTTTTCTCACTGCTACTAGTGAATGTAATGTAACACACCCATACAATGCGCACCACCCTGTGATGTTTTTCTCACTCCTAATAGTGAATTTAATGTAACACACACCCATACAATGCGCACCACCCCGTGATGTTTTTCTCACTGCTACTAGTGAATGTAATGTAACACACCCATACAATGCGCACCACCCAGTGATGTTTTTCTCACTCCTACTAGTGAATGTAATGTAACACACACCCATACAATGCGCACCACCCCGTGATGTTTTTCTCACTCCTACGAGTGAATGTAATGTAACACACACCCATACAATGCGCACCACCCCGTGATGTTTTTCTCACTCCTACGAGTGAATGTAATGTAACACACACCCATACAATGCGCACCACCCCGTGATATTTTTCTCACTCCTACGAGTGAATGTAATGTAACACACACCCATACAATGCGCACCACCCCGTGATGTTTTTCTCACTCCTACTAGTGAATCTAATGTAACACACACCCATACAATGCGCACCACCCCGTGATGATTTTCTCACTCCTACTAGTGAATCTAATGTAACACACACCCATACAATGCGCACCACCCCGTGATGCTTTTCTCACTCCTACTAGTGAATGTAATGTAACACACACCCATACAATGCGCACCACCCCGTGATGATTTTCTCACTCCTACTAGTGAATCTAATGTAACAAACACCCATACAATGCGCACCACCCCGTTATGTTTTTCTCACTCCTACTAGTGAATGTAATGTAACACACACCCATACAATGCGCACCACCCCGTGATGTTTTTCTCACTCCTACGAGTGGATGTAATGTAACACACACCCATACAATCCGCACCACCCCGTGATGTTTTTCTCACTCCTACGATTGAATGTAATGTAACACACACCCATACAATGCGCACCACCCCGTGATGTTTTTCTCACTCCTACTAGTGAATGTAATGTAACACACACCAATACAATGCGCACCACCCCGTGATGTTTTTCTCACTCCTACTAGTGAATGTAATGTAACACACACCCATACAATGCACACCACCCTGTGATGTTTTTCTCACTCCTACGATTGAATGTAATGTAACACACACCCATACAATGCGCACCACCCCGTGATGTTTTTCTCACTCCTACGAGTGAATGTAATGTAACACACACCCATACAATGCGCACCACCCCGTGATGTTTTTTGTCACTCCTACGAGTGAATGTAATGTAACACACACCCATACAATGCGCACCACCCCGTGATGTTTTTCTCACTCCTACTAGTGAATCTAATGTAACACACACCCATACAATGCGCACCACCCCGTGATGATTTTCTCACTCCTACTAGTGAATCTAATGTAACACACACCCATACAATGCGCACCACCCCGTGATGTTTTTCTCACTCCTACTAGTGAATGTAATGTAACACACACCCATACAATGCGCACCACCCCGTGATGTTTTTCTCACTCCTACTAGTGAATGTAATGTAACACACACCCATACAATGCGCACCACCCCGTGATGATTTTCTCACTCCTACTAGTGAATCTAATGTAACAAACACCCATACAATGCGCACCACCCCGTGATGTTTTTCTCACTCCTACTAGTGAATGTAATGTAACACACACCCATACAATGCGCACCACCCCGTGATGTTTTTCTCACTCCTACGAGTGGATGTAATGTAACACACACCCATACAATCCGCACCACCCCGTGATGTTTTTCTCACTCCTACTAGTGAATGTAATGTAACACACACCAATACAATGCGCACCACCCCGTTATGTTTTTCTCACTCCTACTAGTGAATGTAATGTAACACACACCCATACAATGCGCACCACCCCGTGATGTTTTTCTCACTCCTACGAGTGGATGTAATGTAACACACACCCATACAATCCGCACCACCCCGTGATGTTTTTCTCACTCCTACGATTGAATGTAATGTAACACACACCCATACAATGCGCACCACCCCGTGATGTTTTTCTCACTCCTACTAGTGAATGTAATGTAACACACACCAATACAATGCGCACCACCCCGTGATGTTTTTCTCACTGCTACTAGTGAATGTAATGTAACACACCCATACAATGCACACCACCCTGTGATGTTTTTCTCACTCCTAATAGTGAATGTAATGTAACACACACCCATACAATGCGCACCACCCCGTGATGTTTTTCTCACTGCTACTAGTGAATGTAATGTAACACACCCATACAATGCGCACCACCCCGTGATGTTTTTCTCACTCCTACTAGTGAATGTAATGTAACACATACCCATACAATGCGCACCACCCCGTGATGTTTTTCTCACTCCTACGAGTGAATGTAATGTAACACACACCCATACAATGCGCACCACCCCGTGATGTTTTTCTCACTCCTACTAGTGAATCTAATGTAACACTCACCCATACAATGCGCACCACCCCGTGATGTTTTTCTCACTCCTACTAGTGAATGTAATGTAACACACACCCATAAAATGCGCACCACCCCGTGATGTTTTTCTCACTCCTACTAGTGAATGTAATGTAACACACACCCATACAATGCGCACCACCCCGTGATGTTTTTCTCACTGCTACTAGTGAATGTAATGTAACACACCCATACAATGCACACCACCCCGTGATGTTTTTCTCACTCCTAATAGTGAATGTAATGTAACACACACCCATACAATGCGCACCACCCCGTGATGTTTTTCTCACTGCTACTAGTGAATGTAATGTAACACACCCATACAATGCGCACCACCCCGTGATGTTTTTCTCACTCCTACTAGTGAATGTAATGTAACACACACCCATAAAATGCGCACCACCCCGTGATGTTTTTCTCACTCCTATTAGTGAATGTAATGTAACACACACCCATACAATGCGCAACACCCCGTGATGTTTTTCTCACTCCTACTAGTGAATGTAATGTAACACACACCCATACAATGCGCACCACCCCGTGATGTTTTTCTCACTCCTACTAGTGGATGTAATGTAACACACACCCATACAATGCGCACCACCCCGTGATGATTTTCTCACTCCTACTAGTGAATGTAATGTAACAAACACCCATACAATGCGCACCACCCCGTGATGTTTTTCTCACTCCAACGAGTGAATGTAATGTAACACACACCCATACAATGCGCACCACCCCGTGATGTTTTTCTCACTCCTACGAGTGAATGTAATGTAACACACACCCATACAATGCGCACCACCCCGTGATGTTTTTCTCACTCCTATTAGTGAATGTAATGTAACACACACCCATACAATGCGCACCACCCCGTGATGTTTTTCTCACTCCTTCTAGTGAATGTAATGTAACACACACCCATACAATGCGCACCACCCCGTGATGTTTTTCTCACTCCTACTAGTGAATGTAATGTAACACACACCCATACAATGCGCACCACCCCGTGATGTTTTTCTCACTCCTACTAGTGAGTGTAATGTAACACACACCCATGCAATGCGCACCACCCCGTGATGTTTTTCTCACTCCTACTAGTGAATGTAATGTAACACACACCCATACAATGCGCACCACCCCGTGATGTTTTTCTCACTCCTACGAGTGGATGTAATGTAACACACACCCATACAATGCGCACCACCCCGTGATGTTTTTCTCACTCCTACTAGTGAATGTAGTGTAACACACACCCATACAATGCGCACCACCCCGTGATGTTTTTCTCACTGCTACTAGTGAATGTAATGTAACACACCCATACAATGCGCACCACCCTGTGATGTTTTTCTCACTCCTAATAGTGAATGTAATGTAACACACACCCATACAATGCGCACCACCCCGTGATGTTTTTCTCACTCCTACTAGTGAATGTAATGTAACACACACCCATACAATGCGCACCACCCCGTGATGTTTTTCTCACTGCTACTAGTGAATGTAATGTAACACACCCATACAATGCGCACCACCCCGTGATGTTTTTCTCACTCCTACTAGTGAATGTAATGTAACACACACCCATAAAATGCGCACCACCCCGTGATGTTTTTCTCACTCCTACGAGTGAATGTAATGTAACACACACCCATACAATGCGCACCACCCCGTGATGTTTTTCTCACTCCTACGAGTGAATGTAATGTAACACACACCCATACAATGCGCACCACCCCGTGATGTTTTTCTCACTCCTGCTAGTGAATGTAATGTAACACACACCCATAAAATGCGCACCACCCCGTCATGTTTTTCTCACTCCTATTAGTGAATGTAATGTAACACAAACCCATACAATGCGCACCACCCCGTGATGTTTTTCTCACTCCTACTAGTGAATGTAATGTAACACACACCCATACAATGCGCACCACCCCGTGATGTTGTTCTCACTCCTACTAGTGAATGTAATGTAACACACACCCATACAATGCGCACCACCCCGTGATGTTTTTCTCACTCCTACTAGTGAATGTAATGTAACACACACCCATACAATGCGCACCACCCCGTGATGTTTTTCTCACTCCTACTAGTGAATGTAATGTAACACACACCCATACAATGCGCACCACCCCGTGATGTTTCTCTCACTCCTACTAGTGAATGTAATGTAACGCACACCCATAAAATTCGCACTACCCCGTGATGTTTCTCTCACTCCTACTAGTGAATCTAATGTAACACACACCCATACAATGCGCACCACCCCGTGATGTTTTTCCCACTCCTACTAGTGAATCTAATGTAACACACACCCATACAATGCGCAACACCCCGTGATAATTTTCTCACTCCTACTAGTGAATCTAATGTAACACACACCCATACAATGCGCACCACCCCGTGATGTTTTTCTCACTCCTACTAGTGAATGTAATGGAACACACACCCATACAATGCGCACCACCCCGTGATGTTGTTCTCACTCCTACTAGTGAATGTAATGTAACACACACCCATACAATGCGCACCACCCCGTGATGTTTTTCTCACTCCTACTAGTGAATGTAATGTAACACACACCCATACAATGCGCACCACCCCGTGATGTTGTTCTCACTCCTACTAGTGAATGTAATGTAACACACACCCATACAATGCGCACCACCCCGTGATGTTGTTCTCACTCCTACTAGTGAATGTAATGTAACACACACCCATACAATGCGCACCACCCCGTGATGTTTTTCTCACTCCTACTAGTGAATGTAATGTAACACACACCCATACAATGCGCACCACCCCGTGATGTTTTTCTCACTCCTACTAGTGAATGTAATGTAACACACACCCATACAATGCGCACCACCCCGTGATGTTTTTCTCACTCCTACGAGTGGATGTAATGTAACACACACTCATACAATCCGCACCACCCCGTGATGTTTTTCTCACTCCTACGATTGAATGTAATGTAACACACACCCATACAATGCGCACCACCCCGTGATGTTTTTCTCACTCCTACTAGTGAATGTAATGTAACACACACCAATACAATGCGCACCACCCCGTGATGTTTTTCTCACTCCTACTAGTGAATGTAATATAACACACACCCATACAATGCGCACCACCCCGTGATGTTTTTCTCACTCCTACTAGTGAATGTAGTGTAACACACACCCATACAATGCGCACCACCCCGTGATGTTTTTCTCACTCCTACTAGTGAATGTAATGTAACACACACCCATACAATGCGCACCACCCCGTGATGTTTTTCTCACTCCTACTAGTGAATGTAGTGTAACACACACCCATACAATGCGCACCACCCCGTGATGTTTTTCTCACTGCTAGTAGTGAATGTTGTGTAACACACACCCCTACAATGCGCACCACCCCGTGATGTTTTTCTCACTCCTACTAGTGAATGTAATGTAACACACACCCATACAATGCGCACCACCCCGTGATGATTTTCTCACTCCTACTAGTGAATGTAATGTAACACACACCCATACAATGCGCACCACCCCGTGATGTTTTTCTCACTCCTACTAGTGAATGTAATGTAACACACACCCATACAATGCGCACCACCCCGTGATGTTTTTCTCACTCCTACTAGTGAATCTAATGTAACACTCACCCATACAATGCGCACCACCCCGTGATGTTTTTCTCACTCGTACTAGTGTATCTAATGTAACACTCACCCATACAATGCGCACCACCCCGTGATGTTTTTCTCACTCCTACTAGTGAATGTAATGTAACACACACCCATACAATGCGCACCACCCCGTGATGTTTTTCTCACTCCTACTAGTGAATGTAATGTAACACACACCCATACAATGCGCACCACCCCGTGATGATTTTCTCACTCCTACTAGTGAATGTAATGTAACAAACACCCATACAATGCGCACCACCCCGTGATGTTTTTCTCACTCCTACTAGTGAATGTAATGTAACACACACCCATACAATGCGCACCACCCCGTGATGTTTTTCTCACTCCTACGAGTGAATGTAATGTAACACACACCCATACAATGCGCACCACCCCGTGATGTTTTTCTCACTCCTACGAGTGAATGTAATGTAACACACACCCATACAATGCGCACCACCCCGTGATGTTTTTCTCACTCCTACTAGTGAATCTAATGTAACACACACCCATACAATGCGCACCACCCCGTGATGATTTTCTCACTCCTACTAGTGAATGTAATGTAACACACACCCATACAATGCGCACCACCCCGTGATGTTTTTCTCACTCCTACTAGTGAATGTAATGTAACACACACCCATACAATGCGCACCACCCCGTGATGTTTTTCTCACTCCTACTAGTGAATGTAATGTAACACACACCCATACAATGCGCACCACCCCGTGATGATTTTCTCACTCCTACTAGTGAATGTAATGTAACAAACACCCATACAATGCGCACCACCCCGTGATGTTTTTCTCACTCCTACTAGTGAATGTAATGTAACACACACCCATACAATGCGCACCACCCCGTGATGTATTTCTCACTCCTACGAGTGGATGTAATGTAACACACACCCATACAATCCGCACCACCCCGTGATGTTTTCTCACTCCTACGATTGAATGTAATGTAACACACACCCATACAATGCGCACCACCCCGTGATGTTTTTCTCACTCCTACTAGTGAATGTAATGTAACACACACCCATACAATGCGCACCACCCCGTGATGTTTTTCTCACTCCTACTAGTGAATGTAATGTAACACACACCCATACAATGCGCACCACCCCGTGATGTTTTTTTCACTGCTACTAGTGAATGTAATGTAACACACCCATACAATGCGCACCACCCTGTGATGTTTTTCTCACTCCTAATAGTGAATTTAATGTAACACACACCCATACAATGCGCACCACCCCGTGATGTTTTTCTCAGTGCTACTAGTGAATGTAATGTAACACACCCATACAATGCGCACCACCCAGTGATGTTTTTCTCACTCCTACTAGTGAATGTAATGTAACACACACCCATACAATGCGCACCACCCCGTGATGTTTTTCTCACTCCTACGAGTGAATGTAATGTAACACACACCCATACAATGCGCACCACCCCGTGATGTTTTTCTCACTCCTACGAGTGAATGTAATGTAACACACACCCATACAATGCGCACCACCCCGTGATGTTTTTCTCACTCCTACGAGTGAATGTAATGTAACACACACCCATACAATGCGCACCACCCCGTGATGTTTTTCTCACTCCTACGAGTGAATGTAATGTAACACACACCCATACAATGCGCACCACCCCGTGATGATTTTCTCACTCCTACTAGTGAATCTAATGTAACACACACCCATACAATGCGCACCACCCCGTGATGCTTTTCTCACTCCTACTAGTGAATGTAATGTAACACACACCCATACAATGCGCACCACCCCGTGATGATTTTCTCACTCCTACTAGTGAATCTAATGTAACAAACACCCATACAATGCGCACCACCCCGTGATGTTTTTCTCACTCCTACTAGTGAATGTAATGTAACACACACCCATATAATGCGCACCACCCCGTGATGTTTTTCTCACTCCTACGAGTGGATGTAATGTAACACACACCCATACAATCCGCACCACCCCGTGATGTTTTTCTCACTCCTACGATTGAATGTAATGTAACACACACCCATACAATGCGCACCACCCCGTGATGTTTTCTCACTCCTACTAGTGAATGTAATGTAACACACACCAATACAATGCGCACCACCCCGTGATGTTTTTCTCACTCCTACTAGTGAATGTAATGTAACACACACCCATACAATGCGCACCACCCCGTGATGTTTTTCTCACTGCTACTAGTGAATGTAATGTAACACACCCATACAATGCACACCACCCTGTGATGTTTTTCTCACTCCTAATAGTGAATGTAATGTAACACACACCCATACAATGCGCACCACCCGTGATGTTTTTCTCACTCCTACTAGTGAATGTAATGTAACACACCCATACAATGCGCACCACCCCGTGATGTTTTTCTCACTCCTACTAGTGAATGTAATGTAACACACACCCATACAATGCGCACCACCCCGTGATGTTTTTCTCACTCCTACGAGTGAATGTAATGTAACACACACCCATACAATGCGCACCACCCCGTGATGTTTTTCTCACTCCTACGAGTGAATGTAATGTAACACTCACCCATACAATGCGCACCACCCCGTGATGTTTTTCTCACTCCTACTAGTGAATGTAATGTAACACACACCCATAAAATGCGCACCACCCCGTGATGTTTTTCTCACTCCTATTAGTGAATGTAATGTAACACACACCCATACAATGCGCACCACCCCGTGATGTTTTTCTCACTCCTACTAGTGAATGTAATGTAACACACACCCATACAATGCGCACCACCCCGTGATGTTTTTCTCACTCCTACTAGTGGATGTAATGTAACACACACCCATACAATGCGCACCACCCCGTGATGATTTTCTCACTCCTACTAGTGAATGTAATGTAACAAACACCCATACAATGCGCACCACCCCGTGATGTTTTTCTCACTCCAACGAGTGAATGTAATGTAACACACACCCATACAATGCGCACCACCCCGTGATGTTTTTCTCACTCCTACGAGTGAATGTAATGTAACACACACCCATACAATGCGCACCACCCCGTGATGTTTTTCTCACTCCTACTAGTGAATGTAATGTAACACACACCCATACAATGCGCACCACCCCGTGATGTTTTTCTCACTCCTACTAGTGAATGTAATGTAACACACACCCATACAATGCGCACCACCCCGTGATGTTTTTCTCACTCCTATGAGTGGATGTAATGTAACACACACCCATACAATGCGCACCACCCCGTGATGTTTTTCTCACTCCTACGAGTGGATGTAATGTAACACACACCCATACAATGCGCAACACCCCGTGATGTTTTTCTCACTCCTACTAGTGAATGTAATGTAACACACACCCATACAATGCGCACCACCCCGTGATGTTTTTCTCACTCCTACGAGTGGATGTAATGTAACACACACCCATACAATGCGCACCACCCCGTGATGTTTTTCTCACTCCTACTAGTGAATGTAGTGTAACACACACCCATACAATGCGCACCACCCCGTGATGTTTTTCTCACTGCTACTAGTGAATGTAATGTAACACACCCATACAATGCGCACCACCCTGTGATGTTTTTCTCACTCCTAATAGTGAATGTAATGTAACACACACCCATACAATGCGCACCACCCCGTGATGTTTTTCTCACTCCTACTAGTGAATGTAATGTAACACACACCCATACAATGCGCACCACCCCGTGATGTTTTTCTCACTGCTACTAGTGAATGTAATGTAACACACCCATACAATGCGCACCACCCCGTGATGTTTTTCTCACTCCTACTAGTGAATGTAATGTAACACACACCCATAAAATGCGCACCATCCCGTGATGTTTTTCTCACTCCTACTAGTGAATGTAATGTAACACACACCCATACAATGCGCACCACCCCGTGATGTTTTTCTCACTCCTACGAGTGAATGTAATGTAACACACACCCATACAATGCGCACCACCCCGTGATGTTTTTCTCACTCCTGCTAGTGAATGTAATGTAACACACACCCATAAAATGCGCACCACCCCGTCATGTTTTTCTCACTCCTATTAGTGAATGTAATGTAACACAAACCCATACAATGCGCACCACCCCGTGATGTTTTTCTCACTCCTACTAGTGAATGTAATGTAACACACACCCATACAATGCGCACCACCCCGTGATGTTGTTCTCACTCCTACTAGTGAATGTAATGTAACACACACCCATACAATGCGCACCACCCCGTGATGTTTTTCTCACTCCTACTAGTGAATGTAATGTAACACACACCCATACAATGCGCACCACCCCGTGATGTTTTTCTCACTCCTACTAGTGAATGTAATGTAACACACACCCATACAATGCGCACCACCCCGTGATGTTTCTCTCACTCCTACTAGTGAATGTAATGTAACGCACACCCATAAAATTCGCACCACCCCGTGATGTTTCTCTCACTCCTACTAGTGAATCTAATGTAACACACACCCATACAATGCGCACCACCCCGTGATGTTTTTCCCACTCCTACTAGTGAATCTAATGTAACACACACCCATACAATGCGCAACACCCCGTGATAATTTTCTCACTCCTACTAGTGAATCTAATGTAACACACACCCATACAATGCGCACCACCCCGTGATGTTTTTCTCACTCCTACTAGTGAATGTAATGTAACACACACCCATACAATGCGCACCACCCCGTGATGTTGTTCTCACTCCTACTAGTGAATGTAATGTAACACACACCCATACAATGCGCACCACCCCGTGATGTTTTTCTCACTCCTACTAGTGAATGTAATGTAACACACACCCATACAATGCGCACCACCCCGTGATGTTTTTCTCACTCCTACTAGTGAATGTAGTGTAACACACACCCATACAATGCGCACCACCCCGTGATGTTTTTCTCACTGCTACTAGTGAATGTAATGTAACACACCCATACAATGCACACCACCCCGTGATGTTTTTCTCACTCCTAATAGTGAATGTAATGTAACACACACCCATACAATGCGCACCACCCGTGATGTTTTTCTCACTCCTACGAGTGAATGTAATGTAACACACCCATACAATGCGCACCACCCCGTGATGTTTTTCTCACTCCTACTAGTGAATGTAATGTAACACACACCCATACAATGCGCACCACCCCGTGATGTTTTTCTCACTCCTACGAGTGAATGTAATGTAACACACACCCATACAATGCGCACCACCCCGTGATGTTTTTCTCACTCCTACGAGTGAATGTAATGTAACACTCACCCATACAATGCGCACCACCCCGTGATGTTTTTCTCACTCCTACTAGTGAATGTAATGTAACACACACCCATAAAATGCGCACCACCCCGTGATGTTTTTCTCACTCCTATTAGTGAATGTAATGTAACACACACCCATACAATGCGCACCACCCCGTGATGTTTTTCTCACTCCTACTAGTGAATGTAATGTAACACACACCCATACAATGCGCACCACCCCGTGATGTTTTTCTCACTCCTACTAGTGGATGTAATGTAACACACACCCATACAATGCGCACCACCCCGTGATGATTTTCTCACTCCTACTAGTGAATGTAATGTAACAAACACCCATACAATGCGCACCACCCCGTGATGTTTTTCTCACTCCAACGAGTGAATGTAATGTAACACACACCCATACAATGCGCACCACCCCGTGATGTTTTTCTCACTCCTACGAGTGAATGTAATGTAACACACACCCATACAATGCGCACCACCCCGTGATGTTTTTCTCACTCCTACTAGTGAATGTAATGTAACACACACCCATACAATGCGCACCACCCCGTGATGTTTTTCTCACTCCTACTAGTGAATGTAATGTAACACACACCCATACAATGCGCACCACCCCGTGATGTTTTTCTCACTCCTATGAGTGGATGTAATGTAACACACACCCATACAATGCACACCACCCCGTGATGTTTTTCTCACTCCTACGAGTGGATGTAATGTAACACACACCCATACAATGCGCACCACCCCGTGATGTTTTTCTCACTCCTACTAGTGAATGTAGTGTAACACACACCCATACAATGCGCACCACCCCGTGATGTTTTTCTCACTGCTACTAGTGAATGTAATGTAACACACCCATACAATGCGCACCACCCTGTGATGTTTTTCTCACTCCTAATAGTGAATGTAATGTAACACACACCCATACAATGCGCACCACCCCGTGATGTTTTTCTCACTCCTACTAGTGAATGTAATGTAACACACACCCATACAATGCGCACCACCCCGTGATGTTTTTCTCACTGCTACTAGTGAATGTAATGTAACACACACCCATACAATGCGCACCACCCCGTGATGTTTTTCTCACTCCTACTAGTGAATGTAATGTAACACACACCCATAAAATGCGCACCATCCCGTGATGTTTTTCTCACTCCTACTAGTGAATGTAATGTAACACACACCCATACAATGCGCACCTCCCCGTGATGTTTTTCTCACTCCTACTAGTGAATGTAATGTAACACACACCCATACAATGCGCACCACCCCGTGATGTTTTTCTCACTCCTGCTAGTGAATGTAATGTAACACACACCCATAAAATGCGCACCACCCCGTCATGTTTTTCTCACTCCTATTAGTGAATGTAATGTAACACAAACCCATACAATGCGCACCACCCCGTGATGTTTTTCTCACTCCTACTAGTGAATGTAATGTAACACACACCCATACAATGCGCACCACCCCGTGATGTTGTTCTCACTCCTACTAGTGAATGTAATGTAACACACACCCATACAATGCGCACCACCCCGTGATGTTTTTCTCACTCCTACTAGTGAATGTAATGTAACACACACCCATACAATGCGCACCACCCCGTGATGTTTTTCTCACTCCTACTAGTGAATGTAATGTAACACACACCCATACAATGCGCACCACCCCGTGATGTTTCTCTCACTCCTACTAGTGAATGTAATGTAACGCACACCCATAAAATTCGCACCACCCCGTGATGTTTCTCTCACTCCTACTAGTGAATCTAATGTAACACACACCCATACAATGCGCACCACCCCGTGATGTTTTTCCCACTCCTACTAGTGAATCTAATGTAACACACACCCATACAATGCGCAACACCCCGTGATAATTTTCTCACTCCTACTAGTGAATCTAATGTAACACACACCCATACAATGCGCACCACCCCGTGATGTTTTTCTCACTCCTACTAGTGAATGTAATGTAACACACACCCATACAATGCGCACCACCCCGTGATGTTGTTCTCACTCCTACTAGTGAATGTAATGTAACACACACCCATACAATGCGCACCACCCCGTGATGTTTTTCTCACTCCTACTAGTGAATGTAATGTAACACACACCCATACAATGCGCACCACCCCGTGATGTTGTTCTCACTCCTACTAGTGAATGTAATGTAACACACACCCATACAATGCGCACCACCCCGTGATGTTGTTCTCACTCCTACTAGTGAATGTAATGTAACACACACCCATACAATGCGCACCACCCCGTGATGTTTTTCTCACTCCTACTAGTGAATGTAATGTAACACACACCCATACAATGCGCACCACCCCGTGATGTTTTTCTCACTCCTACTAGTGAATGTAATGTAACACACACCAATACAATGCGCACCACCCCGTGATGTTTTTCTCACTCCTACTAGTGAATGTAATGTAACACACACCCATACAATGCGCACCACCCCGTGATGTTTTTCTCACTCCTACTAGTGAATGTAGTGTAACACACACCCATACAATGCGCACCACCCCGTGATGTTTTTCTCACTCCTACTAGTGAATGTAATGTAACACACACCCATACAATGCGCACCACCCCGTGATGTTTTTCTCACTCCTACTAGTGAATGTAGTGTAACACACACCCATACAATGCGCACCACCCCGTGATGTTTTTCTCACTGCTAGTAGTGAATGTTGTGTAACACACACCCCTACAATGCGCACCACCCCGTGATGTTTTTCTCACTCCTACTAGTGAATGTAATGTAACACACACCCATACAATGCGCACCACCCCGTGATGATTTTCTCACTCCTACTAGTGAATGTAATGTAACACACACCCATACAATGCGCACCACCCCGTGATGTTTTTCTCACTCCTACTAGTGAATGTAATGTAACACACACCCATACAATGCGCACCACCCCGTGATGTTTTTCTCACTCCTACTAGTGAATCTAATGTAACACTCACCCATACAATGCGCACCACCCCGTGATGTTTTTCTCACTCGTACTAGTGAATCTAATGTAACACTCACCCATACAATGCGCACCACCCCGTGATGTTTTTCTCACTCCTACTAGTGAATGTAATGTAACACACACCCATACAATGCGCACCACCCCGTGATGTTTTTCTCACTCCTACTAGTGAATGTAATGTAACACACACCCATACAATGCGCACCACCCCGTGATGATTTTCTCACTCCTACTAGTGAATGTAATGTAACAAACACCCATACAATGCGCACCATCCCGTGATGTTTTTCTCACTCCTACTAGTGAATGTAATGTAACACACACCCATACAATGCGCACCACCCCGTGATGTTTTTCTCACTCCTACGAGTGAATGTAATGTAACACACACCCATACAATGCGCACCACCCCGTGATGTTTTTCTCACTCCTACGAGTGAATGTAATGTAACACACACCCATACAATGCGCACCACCCCGTGATGTTTTTCTCACTCCTACTAGTGAATCTAATGTAACACACACCCATACAATGCGCACCACCCCGTGATGATTTTCTCACTCCTACTAGTGAATCTAATGTAACACACACCCATACAATGCGCACCACCCCGTGATGTTTTTCTCACTCCTACTAGTGAATGTAATGTAACACACACCCATACAATGCGCACCACCCCGTGATGTTTTTCTCACTCCTACTAGTGAATGTAATGTAACACACACCCATACAATGCGCACCACCCCGTGATGATTTTCTCACTCCTACTAGTGAATGTAATGTAACAAACACCCATACAATGCGCACCACCCCGTGATGTTTTTCTCACTCCTACTAGTGAATGTAATGTAACACACACCCATACAATGCGCACCACCCCGTGATGTATTTCTCACTCCTACGAGTGGATGTAATGTAACACACACCCATACAATCCGCACCACCCCGTGATGTTTTTCTCACTCCTACGATTGAATGTAATGTAACACACACCCATACAATGCGCACCACCCCGTGATGTTTTTCTCACTCCTACTAGTGAATGTAATGTAACACACACCCATACAATGCGCACCACCCCGTGATGTTTTTCTCACTCCTACTAGTGAATGTAATGTAACACACACCCATACAATGCGCACCACCCCGTGATGTTTTTTTCACTGCTACTAGTGAATGTAATGTAACACACCCATACAATGCGCACCACCCTGTGATGTTTTTCTCACTCCTAATAGTGAATTTAATGTAACACACACCCATACAATGCGCTCCACCCCGTGATGTTTTTCTCAGTGCTACTAGTGAATGTAATGTAACACACCCATACAATGCGCACCACCCAGTGATGTTTTTCTCACTCCTACTAGTGAATGTAATGTAACACACACCCATACAATGCGCACCACCCCGTGATGTTTTTCTCACTGCTAGTAGTGAATGTTGTGTAACACACACCCCTACAATGCGCACCACCCCGTGATGTTTTTCTCACTCCTACTAGTGAATGTAATGTAACACACACCCATACAATGCGCACCACCCCGTGATGATTTTCTCACTCCTACTAGTGAATGTAATGTAACACACACCCATACAATGCGCACCACCCCGTGATGTTTTTCTCACTCCTACTAGTGAATGTAATGTAACACACACCCATACAATGCGCACCACCCCGTGATGTTTTTCTCACTCCTACTAGTGAATCTAATGTAACACTCACCCATACAATGCGCACCACCCCGTGATGTTTTTCTCACTCGTACTAGTGAATCTAATGTAACACTCACCCATACAATGCGCACCACCCCGTGATGTTTTTCTCACTCCTACTAGTGAATGTAATGTAACACACACCCATACAATGCGCACCACCCCGTGATGTTTTTCTCACTCCTACTAGTGAATGTAATGTAACACACACCCATACAATGCGCACCACCCCGTGATGATTTTCTCACTCCTACTAGTGAATGTAATGTAACAAACACCCATACAATGCGCACCACCCCGTGATGTTTTTCTCACTCCTACTAGTGAATGTAATGTAACACACACCCATACAATGCGCACCACCCCGTGATGTTTTTCTCACTCCTACGAGTGAATGTAATGTAACACACACCCATACAATGCGCACCACCCCGTGATGTTTTTCTCACTCCTACGAGTGAATGTAATGTAACACACACCCATACAATGCGCACCACCCCGTGATGTTTTTCTCACTCCTACTAGTGAATCTAATGTAACACACACCCATACAATGCGCACCACCCCGTGATGATTTTCTCACTCCTACTAGTGAATCTAATGTAACACACACCCATACAATGCGCACCACCCCGTGATGTTTTTCTCACTCCTACTAGTGAATGTAATGTAACACACACCCATACAATGCGCACCACCCCGTGATGTTTTTCTCACTCCTACTAGTGAATGTAATGTAACACACACCCATACAATGCGCACCACCCCGTGATGATTTTCTCACTCCTACTAGTGAATGTAATGTAACAAACACCCATACAATGCGCACCACCCCGTGATGTTTTTCTCACTCCTACTAGTGAATGTAATGTAACACACACCCATACAATGCGCACCACCCCGTGATGTATTTCTCACTCCTACGAGTGGATGTAATGTAACACACACCCATACAATCCGCACCACCCCGTGATGTTTTTCTCACTCCTACGATTGAATGTAATGTAACACACACCCATACAATGCGCACCACCCCGTGATGTTTTTCTCACTCCTACTAGTGAATGTAATGTAACACACACCCATACAATGCGCACCACCCCGTGATGTTTTTCTCACTCCTACTAGTGAATGTAATGTAACACACACCCATACAATGCGCACCACCCCGTGATGTTTTTTTCACTGCTACTAGTGAATGTAATGTAACACACCCATACAATGCGCACCACCCTGTGATGTTTTTCTCACTCCTAATAGTGAATTTAATGTAACACACACCCATACAATGCGCACCACCCCGTGATGTTTTTCTCAGTGCTACTAGTGAATGTAATGTAACACACCCATACAATGCGCACCACCCAGTGATGTTTTTCTCACTCCTACTAGTGAATGTAATGTAACACACACCCATACAATGCGCACCACCCCGTGATGTTTTTCTCACTCCTACGAGTGAATGTAATGTAACACACACCCATACAATGCGCACCACCCCGTGATGTTTTTCTCACTCCTACGAGTGAATGTAATGTAACAAACACCCATACAATGCGCACCACCCCGTGATGTTTTTCTCACTCCTACGAGTGAATGTAATGTAACACACACCCATACAATGCGCACCACCCCGTGATGTTTTTCTCACTCCTACTAGTGAATCTAATGTAACACACACCCATACAATGCGCACCACCCCGTGATGATTTTCTCACTCCTACTAGTGAATCTAATGTAACACACACCCATACAATGCGCACCACCCCGTGATGCTTTTCTCACTCCTACTAGTGAATGTAATGTAACACACACCCATACAATGCGCACCACCCCGTGATGATTTTCTCACTCCTACTAGTGAATCTAATGTAACAAACACCCATACAATGCGCACCACCCCGTGATGTTTTTCTCACTCCTACTAGTGAATGTAATGTAACACACACCCATATAATGCGCACCACCCCGTGATGTTTTTCTCACTCCTACGAGTGGATGTAATGTAACACACACCCATACAATCCGCACCACCCCGTGATGTTTTTCTCACTCCTACGATTGAATGTAATGTAACACACACCCATACAATGCGCACCACCCCGTGATGTTTTTCTCACTCCTACTAGTGAATGTAATGTAACACACACCAATACAATGCGCACCACCCCGTGATGTTTTTCTCACTCCTACTAGTGAATGTAATGTAACACACACCCATACAATGCGCACCACCCCGTGATGTTTTTCTCACTGCTACTAGTGAATGTAATGTAACACACCCATACAATGCACACCACCCTGTGATGTTTTTCTCACTCCTAATAGTGAATGTAATGTAACACACACCCATACAATGCGCACCACCCGTGATGTTTTTCTCACTCCTACGAGTGAATGTAATGTAACACACCCATACAATGCGCACCACCCCGTGATGTTTTTCTCACTCCTACTAGTGAATGTAATGTAACACACACCCATACAATGCGCACCACCCCGTGATGTTTTTCTCACTCCTACGAGTGAATGTAATGTAACACACACCCATACAATGCGCACCACCCCGTGATGTTTTTCTCACTCCTACGAGTGAATGTAATGTAACACTCACCCATACAATGCGCACCACCCCGTGATGTTTTTCTCACTCCTACTAGTGAATGTAATGTAACACACACCCATAAAATGCGCACCACCCCGTGATGTTTTTCTCACTCCTATTAGTGAATGTAATGTAACACACACCCATACAATGCGCACCACCCCGTGATGTTTTTCTCACTCCTATTAGTGAATGTAATGTAACACACACCCATACAATGCGCACCACCCCGTGATGTTTTTCTCACTCCTACTAGTGCATGTAATGTAACACACACCCATACAATGCGCACCACCCCGTGATGATTTTCTCACTCCTACTAGTGAATGTAATGTAACAAACACCCATACAATGCGCACCACCCCGTGATGTTTTTCTCACTCCAACGAGTGAATGTAATGTAACACACACCCATACAATGCGCACCACCCCGTGATGTTTTTCTCACTCCTACGAGTGAATGTAATGTAACACACACCCATACAATGCGCACCACCCCGTGATGTTTTTCTCACTCCTACTAGTGAATGTAATGTAACACACACCCATACAATGCGCACCACCCCGTGATGTTTTTCTCACTCCTACTAGTGAATGTAATGTAACACACACCCATACAATGCGCACCACCCCGTGATGTTTTTCTCACTCCTATGAGTGGATGTAATGTAACACACACCCATACAATGCGCACCACCCCGTGATGTTTTTCTCACTCCTACGAGTGGATGTAATGTAACACACACCCATACAATGCGCACCACCCCGTGATGTTTTTCTCACTCCTACTAGTGAATGTAATGTAACACACACCCATACAATGCGCACCACCCCGTGATGTTTTTCTCACTCCTACGAGTGGATGTAATGTAACACACACCCATACAATGCGCACCACCCCGTGATGTTTTTCTCACTCCTACTAGTGAATGTAGTGTAACACACACCCATACAATGCGCACCACCCCGTGATGTTTTTCTCACTGCTACTAGTGAATGTAATGTAACACACCCATACAATGCGCACCACCCTGTGATGTTTTTCTCACTCCTAATAGTGAATGTAATGTAACACACACCCATACAATGCGCACCACCCCGTGATGTTTTTCTCACTCCTACTAGTGAATGTAATGTAACACACACCCATACAATGCGCACCACCCCGTGATGTTTTTCTCACTGCTACTAGTGAATGTAATGTAACACACCCATACAATGCGCACCACCCCGTGATGTTTTTCTCACTCCTACTAGTGAATGTAATGTAACACACACCCATAAAATGCGCACCATCCCGTGATGTTTTTCTCACTCCTACTAGTGAATGTAATGTAACACACACCCATACAATGCGCACCACCCCGTGATGTTTTTCTCACTCCTACGAGTGAATGTAATGTAACACACACCCATACAATGCGCACCACCCCGTGATGTTTTTCTCACTCCTGCTAGTGAATGTAATGTAACACACACCCATAAAATGCGCACCACCCCGTCATGTTTTTCTCACTCCTATTAGTGAATGTAATGTAACACAAACCCATACAATGCGCACCACCCCGTGATGTTTTTCTCACTCCTACTAGTGAATGTAATGTAACACACACCCATACAATGCGCACCACCCCGTGATGTTGTTCTCACTCCTACTAGTGAATGTAATGTAACACACACCCATACAATGCGCACCACCCCGTGATGTTTTTCTCACTCCTACTAGTGAATGTAATGTAACACACACCCATACAATGCGCACCACCCCGTGATGTTTTTCTCACTCCTACTAGTGAATGTAATGTAACACACACCCATACAATGCGCACCACCCCGTGATGTTTCTCTCACTCCTACTAGTGAATGTAATGTAACGCACACCCATAAAATTCGCACCACCCCGTGATGTTTCTCTCACTCCTACTAGTGAATCTAATGTAACACACACCCATACAATGCGCACCACCCCGTGATGTTTTTCCCACTCCTACTAGTGAATCTAATGTAACACACACCCATACAATGCGCAACACCCCGTGATAATTTTCTCACTCCTACTAGTGAATCTAATGTAACACACACCCATACAATGCGCACCACCCCGTGATGTTTTTCTCACTCCTACTAGTGAATGTAATGTAACACACACCCATACAATGCGCACCACCCCGTGATGTTGTTCTCACTCCTACTAGTGAATGTAATGTAACACACACCCATACAATGCGCACCACCCCGTGATGTTTTTCTCACTCCTACTAGTGAATGTAATGTAACACACACCCATACAATGCGCACCACCCCGTGATGTTTTTCTCACTCCTACTAGTGAATGTAGTGTAACACACACCCATACAATGCGCACCACCCCGTGATGTTTTTCTCACTCCTAAGAGTGAATGTAATGTAACACACCCATACAATGCACACCACCCCGTGATGTTTTTCTCACTCCTAATAGTGAATGTAATGTAACACACACCCATACAATGCGCACCACCCGTGATGTTTTTCTCACTCCTACGAGTGAATGTAATGTAACACACCCATACAATGCGCACCACCCCGTGATGTTTTTCTCACTCCTACTAGTGAATGTAATGTAACACACACCCATACAATGCGCACCACCCCGTGATGTTTTTCTCACTCCTACGAGTGAATGTAATGTAACACACACCCATACAATGCGCACCACCCCGTGATATTTTTCTCACTCCTACGAGTGAATGTAATGTAACACTCACCCATACAATGCGCACCACCCCGTGATGTTTTTCTCACTCCTACTAGTGAATGTAATGTAACACACATCCATAAAATGCGCACCACCCCGTGATGTTTTTCTCACTCCTATTAGTGAATGTAATGTAACACACACCCATACAATGCGCACCACCCCGTGATGTTTTTCTCACTCCTACTAGTGAATGTAATGTAACACACACCCATACAATGCGCACCACCCCGTGATGTTTTTCTCACTCCTACTAGTGAATGTAATGTAACACACACCCATACAATGCGCACCACCCCGTGATGTTTTTCTCACTCCTACTAGTGAATGTAATGTAACACACACCCATACAATGCGCACCACCCCGTGATGTTTTTCTCACTCCTACTAGTGAATGTAATGTAACACACACCCATACAATGCGCACCACCCCGTGATGTTTTTCTCACTCCTATGAGTGGATGTAATGTAACACACACCCATACAATGCGCACCACCCCGTGATGTTTTTCTCACTCCTACGAGTGGATGTAATGTAACACACACCCATACAATGCGCACCACCCCGTGATGTTTTTCTCACTCCTACTAGTGAATGTAGTGTAACACACACCCATACAATGCGCACCACCCCGTGATGTTTTTCTCACTGCTACTAGTGAATGTAATGTAACACACCCATACAATGCGCACCACCCTGTGATGTTTTTCTCACTCCTAATAGTGAATGTAATGTAACACACACCCATACAATGCGCACCACCCCGTGATGTTTTTCTCACTCCTACTAGTGAATGTAATGTAACACACACCCATACAATGCGCACCACCCCGTGATGTTTTTCTCACTGCTACTAGTGAATGTAATGTAACACACCCATACAATGCGCACCACCCCGTGATGTTTTTCTCACTCCTACTAGTGAATGTAATGTAACACACACCCATAAAATGCGCACCATCCCGTGATGTTTTTCTCACTCCTACTAGTGAATGTAATGTAACACACACCCATACAATGCGCACCACCCCGTGATGTTTTTCTCACTCCTACTAGTGAATGTAATGTAACACACACCCATACAATGCGCACCACCCCGTGATGTTTTTCTCACTCCTGCTAGTGAATGTAATGTAACACACACCCATAAAATGCGCACCACCCCGTCATGTTTTTCTCACTCCTATTAGTGAATGTAATGTAACACAAACCCATACAATGCGCACCACCCCGTGATGTTTTTCTCACTCCTACTAGTGAATGTAATGTAACACACACCCATACAATGCGCACCACCCCGTGATGTTGTTCTCACTCCTACTAGTGAATGTAATGTAACACACACCCATACAATGCGCACCACCCCGTGATGTTTTTCTCACTCCTACTAGTGAATGTAATGTAACACACACCCATACAATGCGCACCACCCCGTGATGTTTTTCTCACTCCTACTAGTGAATGTAATGTAACACACACCCATACAATGCGCACCACCCCGTGATGTTTCTCTCACTCCTACTAGTGAATGTAATGTAACGCACACCCATAAAATTCGCACCACCCCGTGATGTTTCTCTCACTCCTACTAGTGAATCTAATGTAACACACACCCATACAATGCGCACCACCCCGTGATGTTTTTCCCACTCCTACTAGTGAATCTAATGTAACACACACCCATACAATGCGCAACACCCCGTGATAATTTTCTCACTCCTACTAGTGAATCTAATGTAACACACACCCATACAATGCGCACCACCCCGTGATGTTTTTCTCACTCCTACTAGTGAATGTAATGGAACACACACCCATACAATGCGCACCACCCCGTGATGTTGTTCTCACTCCTACTAGTGAATGTAATGTAACACACACCCATACAATGCGCACCACCCCGTGATGTTTTTCTCACTCCTACGAGTGAATGTAATGTAACACACACCCATACAATGCGCACCACCCCGTGATGTTTTTCTCACTCCTACGAGTGAATGTAATGTAACACTCACCCATACAATGCGCACCACCCCGTGATGTTTTTCTCACTCCTACTAGTGAATGTAATGTAACACACACCCATAAAATGCGCACCACCCCGTGATGTTTTTCTCACTCCTATTAGTGAATGTAATGTAACACACACCCATACAATGCGCACCACCCCGTGATGTTTTTCTCACTCCTATTAGTGAATGTAATGTAACACACACCCATACAATGCGCACCACCCCGTGATGTTTTTCTCACTCCTACTAGTGCATGTAATGTAACACACACCCATACAATGCGCACCACCCCGTGATGATTTTCTCACTCCTACTAGTGAATGTAATGTAACAAACACCCATACAATGCGCACCACCCCGTGATGTTTTTCTCACTCCAACGAGTGAATGTAATGTAACACACACCCATACAATGCGCACCACCCCGTGATGTTTTTCTCACTCCTACGAGTGAATGTAATGTAACACACACCCATACAATGCGCACCACCCCGTGATGTTTTTCTCACTCCTACTAGTGAATGTAATGTAACACACACCCATACAATGCGCACCACCCCGTGATGTTTTTCTCACTCCTACTAGTGAATGTAATGTAACACACACCCATACAATGCGCACCACCCCGTGATGTTTTTCTCACTCCTATGAGTGGATGTAATGTAACACACACCCATACAATGCGCACCACCCCGTGATGTTTTTCTCACTCCTACGAGTGGATGTAATGTAACACACACCCATACAATGCGCACCACCCCGTGATGTTTTTCTCACTCCTACTAGTGAATGTAATGTAACACACACCCATACAATGCGCACCACCCCGTGATGTTTTTCTCACTCCTACGAGTGGATGTAATGTAACACACACCCATACAATGCGCACCACCCCGTGATGTTTTTCTCACTCCTACTAGTGAATGTAGTGTAACACACACCCATACAATGCGCACCACCCCGTGATGTTTTTCTCACTGCTACTAGTGAATGTAATGTAACACACCCATACAATGCGCACCACCCTGTGATGTTTTTCTCACTCCTAATAGTGAATGTAATGTAACACACACCCATACAATGCGCACCACCCCGTGATGTTTTTCTCACTCCTACTAGTGAATGTAATGTAACACACACCCATACAATGCGCACCACCCCGTGATGTTTTTCTCACTGCTACTAGTGAATGTAATGTAACACACCCATACAATGCGCACCACCCCGTGATGTTTTTCTCACTCCTACTAGTGAATGTAATGTAACACACACCCATAAAATGCGCACCATCCCGTGATGTTTTTCTCACTCCTACTAGTGAATGTAATGTAACACACACCCATACAATGCGCACCACCCCGTGATGTTTTTCTCACTCCTACGAGTGAATGTAATGTAACACACACCCATACAATGCGCACCACCCCGTGATGTTTTTCTCACTCCTGCTAGTGAATGTAATGTAACACACACCCATAAAATGCGCACCACCCCGTCATGTTTTTCTCACTCCTATTAGTGAATGTAATGTAACACAAACCCATACAATGCGCACCACCCCGTGATGTTTTTCTCACTCCTACTAGTGAATGTAATGTAACACACACCCATACAATGCGCACCACCCCGTGATGTTGTTCTCACTCCTACTAGTGAATGTAATGTAACACACACCCATACAATGCGCACCACCCCGTGATGTTTTTCTCACTCCTACTAGTGAATGTAATGTAACACACACCCATACAATGCGCACCACCCCGTGATGTTTTTCTCACTCCTACTAGTGAATGTAATGTAACACACACCCATACAATGCGCACCACCCCGTGATGTTTCTCTCACTCCTACTAGTGAATGTAATGTAACGCACACCCATAAAATTCGCACCACCCCGTGATGTTTCTCTCACTCCTACTAGTGAATCTAATGTAACACACACCCATACAATGCGCACCACCCCGTGATGTTTTTCCCACTCCTACTAGTGAATCTAATGTAACACACACCCATACAATGCGCAACACCCCGTGATAATTTTCTCACTCCTACTAGTGAATCTAATGTAACACACACCCATACAATGCGCACCACCCCGTGATGTTTTTCTCACTCCTACTAGTGAATGTAATGTAACACACACCCATACAATGCGCACCACCCCGTGATGTTGTTCTCACTCCTACTAGTGAATGTAATGTAACACACACCCATACAATGCGCACCACCCCGTGATGTTTTTCTCACTCCTACTAGTGAATGTAATGTAACACACACCCATACAATGCGCACCACCCCGTGATGTTTTTCTCACTCCTACTAGTGAATGTAGTGTAACACACACCCATACAATGCGCACCACCCCGTGATGTTTTTCTCACTCCTAAGAGTGAATGTAATGTAACACACCCATACAATGCACACCACCCCGTGATGTTTTTCTCACTCCTAATAGTGAATGTAATGTAACACACACCCATACAATGCGCACCACCCGTGATGTTTTTCTCACTCCTACGAGTGAATGTAATGTAACACACCCATACAATGCGCACCACCCCGTGATGTTTTTCTCACTCCTACTAGTGAATGTAATGTAACACACACCCATACAATGCGCACCACCCCGTGATGTTTTTCTCACTCCTACGAGTGAATGTAATGTAACACACACCCATACAATGCGCACCACCCCGTGATATTTTTCTCACTCCTACGAGTGAATGTAATGTAACACTCACCCATACAATGCGCACCACCCCGTGATGTTTTTCTCACTCCTACTAGTGAATGTAATGTAACACACATCCATAAAATGCGCACCACCCCGTGATGTTTTTCTCACTCCTATTAGTGAATGTAATGTAACACACACCCATACAATGCGCACCACCCCGTGATGTTTTTCTCACTCCTACTAGTGAATGTAATGTAACACACACCCATACAATGCGCACCACCCCGTGATGTTTTTCTCACTCCTACTAGTGAATGTAATGTAACACACACCCATACAATGCGCACCACCCCGTGATGTTTTTCTCACTCCTACTAGTGAATGTAATGTAACACACACCCATACAATGCGCACCACCCCGTGATGTTTTTCTCACTCCTACTAGTGAATGTAATGTAACACACACCCATACAATGCGCACCACCCCGTGATGTTTTTCTCACTCCTATGAGTGGATGTAATGTAACACACACCCATACAATGCGCACCACCCCGTGATGTTTTTCTCACTCCTACGAGTGGATGTAATGTAACACACACCCATACAATGCGCACCACCCCGTGATGTTTTTCTCACTCCTACTAGTGAATGTAGTGTAACACACACCCATACAATGCGCACCACCCCGTGATGTTTTTCTCACTGCTACTAGTGAATGTAATGTAACACACCCATACAATGCGCACCACCCTGTGATGTTTTTCTCACTCCTAATAGTGAATGTAATGTAACACACACCCATACAATGCGCACCACCCCGTGATGTTTTTCTCACTCCTACTAGTGAATGTAATGTAACACACACCCATACAATGCGCACCACCCCGTGATGTTTTTCTCACTGCTACTAGTGAATGTAATGTAACACACCCATACAATGCGCACCACCCCGTGATGTTTTTCTCACTCCTACTAGTGAATGTAATGTAACACACACCCATAAAATGCGCACCATCCCGTGATGTTTTTCTCACTCCTACTAGTGAATGTAATGTAACACACACCCATACAATGCGCACCACCCCGTGATGTTTTTCTCACTCCTACTAGTGAATGTAATGTAACACACACCCATACAATGCGCACCACCCCGTGATGTTTTTCTCACTCCTGCTAGTGAATGTAATGTAACACACACCCATAAAATGCGCACCACCCCGTCATGTTTTTCTCACTCCTATTAGTGAATGTAATGTAACACAAACCCATACAATGCGCACCACCCCGTGATGTTTTTCTCACTCCTACTAGTGAATGTAATGTAACACACACCCATACAATGCGCACCACCCCGTGATGTTGTTCTCACTCCTACTAGTGAATGTAATGTAACACACACCCATACAATGCGCACCACCCCGTGATGTTTTTCTCACTCCTACTAGTGAATGTAATGTAACACACACCCATACAATGCGCACCACCCCGTGATGTTTTTCTCACTCCTACTAGTGAATGTAATGTAACACACACCCATACAATGCGCACCACCCCGTGATGTTTCTCTCACTCCTACTAGTGAATGTAATGTAACGCACACCCATAAAATTCGCACCACCCCGTGATGTTTCTCTCACTCCTACTAGTGAATCTAATGTAACACACACCCATACAATGCGCACCACCCCGTGATGTTTTTCCCACTCCTACTAGTGAATCTAATGTAACACACACCCATACAATGCGCAACACCCCGTGATAATTTTCTCACTCCTACTAGTGAATCTAATGTAACACACACCCATACAATGCGCACCACCCCGTGATGTTTTTCTCACTCCTACTAGTGAATGTAATGGAACACACACCCATACAATGCGCACCACCCCGTGATGTTGTTCTCACTCCTACTAGTGAATGTAATGTAACACACACCCATACAATGCGCACCACCCCGTGATGTTTTTCTCACTCCTACTAGTGAATGTAATGTAACACACACCCATACAATGCGCACCACCCCGTGATGTTGTTCTCACTCCTACTAGTGAATGTAATGTAACACACACCCATACAATGCGCACCACCCCGTGATGTTGTTCTCACTCCTACTAGTGAATGTAATGTAACACACACCCATACAATGCGCACCACCCCGTGATGTTTTTCTCACTCCTACTAGTGAATGTAATGTAACACACACCCATACAATGCGCACCACCCCGTGATGTTTTTCTCACTCCTACTAGTGAATGTAATGTAACACACACCCATACAATGCGCACCACCCCGTGATGTTTTTCTCACTCCTACGAGTGGATGTAATGTAACACACACCCATACAATCCGCACCACCCTGTGATGTTTTTCTCACTCCTACGATTGAATGTAATGTAACACACACCCATACAATGCGCACCACCCCGTGATGTTTTTCTCACTCCTACTAGTGAATGTAATGTAACACACACCAATACAATGCGCACCACCCCGTGATGTTTTTCTCACTCCTACTAGTGAATGTAATGTAACACACACCCATACAATGCGCACCACCCCGTGATGTTTTTCTCACTCCTACTAGTGAATGTAGTGTAACACACACCCATACAATGCGCACCACCCCGTGATGTTTTTCTCACTCCTACTAGTGAATGTAATGTAACACACACCCATACAATGCGCACCACCCCGTGATGTTTTTCTCACTCCTACTAGTGAATGTAGTGTAACACACACCCATACAATGCGCACCACCCCGTGATGTTTTTCTCACTGCTAGTAGTGAATGTTGTGTAACACACACCCCTACAATGCGCACCACCCCGTGATGTTTTTCTCACTCCTACTAGTGAATGTAATGTAACACACACCCATACAATGCGCACCACCCCGTGATGATTTTCTCACTCCTACTAGTGAATGTAATGTAACACACACCCATACAATGCGCACCACCCCGTGATGTTTTTCTCACTCCTACTAGTGAATGTAATGTAACACACACCCATACAATGCGCACCACCCCGTGATGTTTTTCTCACTCCTACTAGTGAATCTAATGTAACACTCACCCATACAATGCGCACCACCCCGTGATGTTTTTCTCACTCGTACTAGTGAATCTAATGTAACACTCACCCATACAATGCGCACCACCCCGTGATGTTTTTCTCACTCCTACTAGTGAATGTAATGTAACACACACCCATACAATGCGCACCACCCCGTGATGTTTTTCTCACTCCTACTAGTGAATGTAATGTAACACACACCCATACAATGCGCACCACCCCGTGATGATTTTCTCACTCCTACTAGTGAATGTAATGTAACAAACACCCATACAATGCGCACCACCCCGTGATGTTTTTCTCACTCCTACTAGTGAATGTAATGTAACACACACCCATACAATGCGCACCACCCCGTGATGTTTTTCTCACTCCTACGAGTGAATGTAATGTAACACACACCCATACAATACGCACCACCCCGTGATGTTTTTCTCACTCCTACGAGTGAATGTAATGTAACACACACCCATACAATGCGCACCACCCCGTGATGTTTTTCTCACTCCTACTAGTGAATCTAATGTAACACACACCCATACAATGCGCACCACCCCGTGATGATTTTCTCACTCCTACTAGTGAATCTAATGTAACACACACCCATACAATGCGCACCACCCCGTGATGTTTTTCTCACTCCTACTAGTGAATGTAATGTAACACACACCCATACAATGCGCACCACCCCGTGATGTTTTTCTCACTCCTACTAGTGAATGTAATGTAACACACACCCATACAATGCGCACCACCCCGTGATGATTTTCTCACTCCTACTAGTGAATGTAATGTAACAAACACCCATACAATGCGCACCACCCCGTGATGTTTTTCTCACTCCTACTAGTGAATGTAATGTAACACACACCCATACAATGCGCACCACCCCGTGATGTATTTCTCACTCCTACGAGTGGATGTAATGTAACACACACCCATACAATCCGCACCACCCCGTGATGTTTTTCTCACTCCTACTATTGAATGTAATGTAACACACACCCATACAATGCGCACCACCCCGTGATGTTTTTCTCACTCCTACTAGTGAATGTAATGTAACACACACCCATACAATGCGCACCACCCCGTGATGTTTTTCTCACTCCTACTAGTGAATGTAATGTAACACACACCCATACAATGCGCACCACCCCGTGATGTTTTTTTCACTGCTACTAGTGAATGTAATGTAACACACCCATAGAATGCGCACCACCCTGTGATGTTTTTCTCACTCCTAATAGTGAATTTAATGTAACACACACCCATACAATGCGCACCACCCCGTGATGTTTTTCTCAGTGCTACTAGTGAATGTAATGTAACACACCCATACAATGCGCACCACCCAGTGATGTTTTTCTCACTCCTACTAGTGAATGTAATGTAACACACACCCATACAATGCGCACCACCCCGTGATGTTTTTCTCACTCCTACGAGTGAATGTAATGTAACACACACCCATACAATGCGCACCACCCCGTGATGTTTTTCTCACTCCTACGAGTGAATGTAATGTAACACACACCCATACAATGCGCACCACCCCGTGATGTTTTTCTCACTCCTACGAGTGAATGTAATGTAACACACACCCATACAATGCGCACCACCCCGTGATGTTTTTCTCACTCCTACGAGTGAATGTAATGTAACACACACCCATACAATGCGCACCACCCCGTGATAATTTTCTCACTCCTACTAGTGAATCTAATGTAACACACACCCATACAATGCGCACCACCCCGTGATGCTTTTCTCACTCCTACTAGTGAATGTAATGTAACACACACCCATACAATGCGCACCACCCCGTGATGATTTTCTCACTCCTACTAGTGAATCTAATGTAACAAACACCCATACAATGCGCACCACCCCGTGATGTTTTTCTCACTCCTACTAGTGAATGTAATGTAACACACACCCATATAATGCGCACCACCCCGTGATGTTTTTCTCACTCCTACGAGTGGATGTAATGTAACACACACCCATACAATCCGCACCACCCCGTGATGTTTTTCTCACTCCTACGATTGAATGTAATGTAACACACACCCATACAATGCGCACCACCCCGTGATGTTTTTCTCACTCCTACTAGTGAATGTAATGTAACACACACCAATACAATGCGCACCACCCCGTGATGTTTTTCTCACTCCTACTAGTGAATGTAATGTAACACACACCCATACAATGCGCACCACCCCGTGATGTTTTTCTCACTGCTACTAGTGAATGTAATGTAACACACCCATACAATGCACACCACCCTGTGATGTTTTTCTCACTCCTAATAGTGAATGTAATGTAACACACACCCATACAATGCGCACCACCCGTGATGTTTTTCTCACTCCTACGAGTGAATGTAATGTAACACACCCATACAATGCGCACCACCCCGTGATGTTTTTCTCACTCCTACTAGTGAATGTAATGTAACACACACCCATACAATGCGCACCACCCCGTGATGTTTTTCTCACTCCTACGAGTGAATGTAATGTAACACACACCCATACAATGCGCACCACCCCGTGATGTTTTTCTCACTCCTACGAGTGAATGTAATGTAACACTCACCCATACAATGCGCACCACCCCGTGATGTTTTTCTCACTCCTACTAGTGAATGTAATGTAACACACACCCATAAAATGCGCACCACCCCGTGATGTTTTTCTCACTCCTATTAGTGAATGTAATGTAACACACACCCATACAATGCGCACCACCCCGTGATATTTTTCTCACTCCTACTAGTGAATGTAATGTAACACACACCCATACAATGCGCACCACCCCGTGATGTTTTTCTCACTACTACTAGTGGATGTAATGTAACACACACCCATACAATGCGCACCACCCCGTGATGATTTTCTCACTCCTACTAGTGAATGTAATGTAACAAACACCCATACAATGCGCACCACCCCGTGATGTTTTTCTCACTCCAACGAGTGAATGTAATGTAACACACACCCATACAATGCGCACAACCCCGTGATGTTTTTCTCACTCCTACGAGTGAATGTAATGTAACACACACCCATACAATGCGCACCACCCCGTGATGTTTTTCTCACTCCTACTAGTGAATGTAATGTAACACACACCCATACAATGCGCACCACCCCGTGATGTTTTTCTCACTCCTACTAGTGAATGTAATGTAACACACACCCATACAATGCGCACCACCCCGTGATGTTTTTCTCACTCCTATGAGTGGATGTAATGTAACACACACCCATACAATGCGCAGCACCCCGTGATGTTTTTCTCACTCCTACGAGTGGATGTAATGTAACACACACCCATACAATGCGCACCACCCCGTGATGTTTTTCTCACTCCTACTAGTGAATGTAATGTAACACACACCCATACAATGCGCACCACCCCGTGATGTTTTTCTCACTCCTACGAGTGGATGTAATGTAACACACACCCATACAATGCGCACCACCCCGTGATGTTTTTCTCACTCCTACTAGTGAATGTAGTGTAACACACACCCATACAATGCGCACCACCCCGTGATGTTTTTCTCACTGCTACTAGTGAATGTAATGTAACACACCCATACAATGCGCACCACCCTGTGATGTTTTTCTCACTCCTAATAGTGAATGTAATGTAACACACACCCATACAATGCGCACCACCCCGTGATGTTTTTCTCACTCCTACTAGTGAATGTAATGTAACACACACCCATACAATGCGCACCACCCCGTGATGTTTTTCTCACTGCTACTAGTGATTGTAATGTAACACACCCATACAATGCGCACCACCCCGTGATGTTTTTCTCACTCCTACTAGTGAATGTAATGTAACACACACCCATAAAATGCGCACCATCCCGTGATGTTTTTCTCACTCCTACTAGTGAATGTAATGTAACACACACCCATACAATGCGCACCACCCCGTGATGTTTTTCTCACTCCTACGAGTGAATGTAATGTAACACACACCCATACAATGCGCACCACCCCGTGATGTTTTTCTCACTCCTGCTAGTGAATGTAATGTAACACACACCCATAAAATGCGCACCACCCCGTCATGTTTTTCTCACTCCTATTAGTGAATGTAATGTAACACAAACCCATACAATGCGCACCACCCCGTGATGTTTTTCTCACTCCTACTAGTGAATGTAATGTAACACACACCCATACAATGCGCACCACCCCGTGATGTTGTTCTCACTCCTACTAGTGAATGTAATGTAACACACACCCATACAATGCGCACCACCCCGTGATGTTTTTCTCACTCCTACTAGTGAATGTAATGTAACACACACCCATACAATGCGCACCACCCCGTGATGTTTTTCTCACTCCTACTAGTGAATGTAATGTAACACACACCCATACAATGCGCACCACCCCGTGATGTTTCTCTCACTCCTACTAGTGAATGTAATGTAACGCACACCCATAAAATTCGCACCACCCCGTGATGTTTCTCTCACTCCTACTAGTGAATCTAATGTAACACACACCCATACAATGCGCACCACCCCGTGATGTTTTTCCCACTCCTACTAGTGAATCTAATGTAACACACACCCATACAATGCGCAACACCCCGTGATAATTTTCTCACTCCTACTAGTGAATCTAATGTAACACACACCCATACAATGCGCACCACCCCGTGATGTTTTTCTCACTCCTACTAGTGAATGTAATGTAACACACACCCATACAATGCGCACCACCCCGTGATGTTGTTCTCACTCCTACTAGTGAATGTAATGTAACACACACCCATACAATGCGCACCACCCCGTGATGTTTTTCTCACTCCTACTAGTGAATGTAATGTAACACACACCCATACAATGCGCACCACCCCGTGATGTTTTTCTCACTCCTACTAGTGAATGTAGTGTAACACACACCCATACAATGCGCACCACCCCGTGATGTTTTTCTCACTGCTACTAGTGAATGTAATGTAACACACCCATACAATGCACACCACCCCGTGATGTTTTTCTCACTCCTAATAGTGAATGTAATGTAACACACACCCATACAATGCGCACCACCCGTGATGTTTTTCTCACTCCTACGAGTGAATGTAATGTAACACACCCATACAATGCGCACCACCCCGTGATGTTTTTCTCACTCCTACTAGTGAATGTAATGTAACACACACCCATACAATGCGCACCACCCCGTGATGTTTTTCTCACTCCTACGAGTGAATGTAATGTAACACACACCCATACAATGCGCACCACCCCGTGATGTTTTTCTCACTCCTACGAGTGAATGTAATGTAACACTCACCCATACAATGCGCACCACCCCGTGATGTTTTTCTCACTCCTACTAGTGAATGTAATGTAACACACACCCATAAAATGCGCACCACCCCGTGATGTTTTTCTCACTCCTATTAGTGAATGTAATGTAACACACACCCATACAATGCGCACCACCCCGTGATGTTTTTCTCACTCCTACTAGTGAATGTAATGTAACACACACCCATACAATGCGCACCACCCCGTGATGTTTTTCTCACTCCTACTAGTGGATGTAATGTAACACACACCCATACAATGCGCACCACCCCGTGATGATTTTCTCACTCCTACTAGTGAATGTAATGTAACAAACACCCATACAATGCGCACCACCCCGTGATGTTTTTCTCACTCCAACGAGTGAATGTAATGTAACACACACCCATACAATGCCCATCACCCCGTGATGTTTTTCTCACTCCTACTAGTGAATGTAATGTAACACACACCCATACAATGCGCACCACCCCGTGATGTTTTTCTCACTCCTACTAGTGAATGTAATGTAACACACACCCATACAATGCGCACCACCCCGTGATGTTTTTCTCACTCCTACTAGTGAATGTAATGTAACACACACCCATACAATGCGCACCACCCCGTGATGTTTTTCTCACTCCTACTAGTGAATGTAATGTAACACACACCCATACAATGCGCACCACCCCGTGATGTTTTTCTCACTCCTATGAGTGGATGTAATGTAACACACACCCATACAATGCGCAGCACCCCGTGATGTTTTTCTCACTCCTACGAGTGGATGTAATGTAACACACACCCATACAATGCGCACCACCCCGTGATGTTTTTCTCACTCCTACTAGTGAATGTAATGTAACACACACCCATACAATGCGCACCACCCCGTGATGTTTTTCTCACTCCTACGAGTGGATGTAATGTAACACACACCCATACAATGCGCACCACCCCGTGATGTTTTTCTCACTCCTACTAGT
Source organism: Cavia porcellus (assembly GCF_034190915.1). NCBI lineage: Eukaryota > Metazoa > Chordata > Mammalia > Rodentia > Caviidae > Cavia > Cavia porcellus. The sequence continues at coordinate 41,369 of NW_026947866.1, read as the reverse complement.
GAATGTAGTGTAACACACACCCATACAATGCGCACCACCCCGTGATGTTTTTCTCACTGCTACTAGTGAATGTAATGTAACACACCCATACAATGCGCACCACCCTGTGATGTTTTTCTCACTCCTAATAGTGAATGTAATGTAACACACACCCATACAATGCGCACCACCCCGTGATGTTTTTCTCACTCCTACTAGTGAATGTAATGTAACACACACCCATACAATGCGCACCACCCCGTGATGTTTTTCTCACTGCTACTAGTGATTGTAATGTAACACACCCATACAATGCGCACCACCCCGTGATGTTTTTCTCACTCCTACTAGTGAATGTAATGTAACACACACCCATAAAATGCGCACCATCCCGTGATGTTTTTCTCACTCCTACTAGTGAATGTAATGTAACACACACCCATACAATGCGCACCACCCCGTGATGTTTTTCTCACTCCTACGAGTGAATGTAATGTAACACACACCCATACAATGCGCACCACCCCGTGATGTTTTTCTCACTCCTGCTAGTGAATGTAATGTAACACACACCCATAAAATGCGCACCACCCCGTCATGTTTTTCTCACTCCTATTAGTGAATGTAATGTAACACAAACCCATACAATGCGCACCACCCCGTGATGTTTTTCTCACTCCTACTAGTGAATGTAATGTAACACACACCCATACAATGCGCACCACCCCGTGATGTTGTTCTCACTCCTACTAGTGAATGTAATGTAACACACACCCATACAATGCGCACCACCCCGTGATGTTTTTCTCACTCCTACTAGTGAATGTAATGTAACACACACCCATACAATGCGCACCACCCCGTGATGTTTTTCTCACTCCTACTAGTGAATGTAATGTAACACACACCCATACAATGCGCACCACCCCGTGATGTTTCTCTCACTCCTACTAGTGAATGTAATGTAACGCACACCCATAAAATTCGCACCACCCCGTGATGTTTCTCTCACTCCTACTAGTGAATCTAATGTAACACACACCCATACAATGCGCACCACCCCGTGATGTTTTTCCCACTCCTACTAGTGAATCTAATGTAACACACACCCATACAATGCGCAACACCCCGTGATAATTTTCTCACTCCTACTAGTGAATCTAATGTAACACACACCCATACAATGCGCACCACCCCGTGATGTTTTTCTCACTCCTACTAGTGAATGTAATGTAACACACACCCATACAATGCGCACCACCCCGTGATGTTGTTCTCACTCCTACTAGTGAATGTAATGTAACACACACCCATACAATGCGCACCACCCCGTGATGTTTTTCTCACTCCTACTAGTGAATGTAATGTAACACACACCCATACAATGCGCACCACCCCGTGATGTTTTTCTCACTCCTACTAGTGAATGTAGTGTAACACACACCCATACAATGCGCACCACCCCGTGATGTTTTTCTCACTGCTACTAGTGAATGTAATGTAACACACCCATACAATGCACACCACCCCGTGATGTTTTTCTCACTCCTAATAGTGAATGTAATGTAACACACACCCATACAATGCGCACCACCCGTGATGTTTTTCTCACTCCTACGAGTGAATGTAATGTAACACACCCATACAATGCGCACCACCCCGTGATGTTTTTCTCACTCCTACTAGTGAATGTAATGTAACACACACCCATACAATGCGCACCACCCCGTGATGTTTTTCTCACTCCTACGAGTGAATGTAATGTAACACACACCCATACAATGCGCACCACCCCGTGATGTTTTTCTCACTCCTACGAGTGAATGTAATGTAACACTCACCCATACAATGCGCACCACCCCGTGATGTTTTTCTCACTCCTACTAGTGAATGTAATGTAACACACACCCATAAAATGCGCACCACCCCGTGATGTTTTTCTCACTCCTATTAGTGAATGTAATGTAACACACACCCATACAATGCGCACCACCCCGTGATGTTTTTCTCACTCCTACTAGTGAATGTAATGTAACACACACCCATACAATGCGCACCACCCCGTGATGTTTTTCTCACTCCTACTAGTGGATGTAATGTAACACACACCCATACAATGCGCACCACCCCGTGATGATTTTCTCACTCCTACTAGTGAATGTAATGTAACAAACACCCATACAATGCGCACCACCCCGTGATGTTTTTCTCACTCCAACGAGTGAATGTAATGTAACACACACCCATACAATGCGCACCACCCCGTGATGTTTTTCTCACTCCTACGAGTGAATGTAATGTAACACACACCCATACAATGCGCACCACCCCGTGATGTTTTTCTCACTCCTACTAGTGAATGTAATGTAACACACACCCATACAATGCGCACCACCCCGTGATGTTTTTCTCACTCCTACTAGTGAATGTAATGTAACACACACCCATACAATGCGCACCACCCCGTGATGTTTTTCTCACTCCTATGAGTGGATGTAATGTAACACACACCCATACAATGCGCACCACCCCGTGATGTTTTTCTCACTCCTACGAGTGGATGTAATGTAACACACACCCATACAATGCGCACCACCCCGTGATGTTTTTCTCACTCCTACTAGTGAATGTAATGTAACACACACCCATACAATACGCACCACCCCGTGATGTTTTTCTCACTCCTACGAGTGGATGTAATGTAACACACACCCATACAATGCGCACCACCCCGTGATGTTTTTCTCACTCCTACTAGTGAATGTAGTGTAACACACACCCATACAATGCGCACCACCCCGTGATGTTTTTCTCACTGCTACTAGTGAATGTAATGTAACACACCCATACAATGCGCACCACCCTGTGATGTTTTTCTCACTCCTAATAGTGAATGTAATGTAACACACACCCATACAATGCGCACCACCCCGTGATGTTTTTCTCACTCCTACTAGTGAATGTAATGTAACACACACCCATACAATGCGCACCACCCCGTGATGTTTTTCTCACTGCTACTAGTGAATGTAATGTAACACACCCATACAATGCGCACCACCCCGTGATGTTTTTCTCACTCCTACTAGTGAATGTAATGTAACACACACCCATAAAATGCGCACCATCCCGTGATGTTTTTCTCACTCCTACTAGTGAATGTAATGTAACACACACCCATACAATGCGCACCACCCCGTGATGTTTTTCTCACTCCTACTAGTGAATGTAATGTAACACACACCCATACAATGCGCACCACCCCGTGATGTTTTTCTCACTCCTGCTAGTGAATGTAATGTAACACACACCCATAAAATGCGCACCACCCCGTCATGTTTTTCTCACTCCTATTAGTGAATGTAATGTAACACAAACCCATACAATGCGCACCACCCCGTGATGTTTTTCTCACTCCTACTAGTGAATGTAATGTAACACACACCCATACAATGCGCACCACCCCGTGATGTTGTTCTCACTCCTACTAGTGAATGTAATGTAACACACACCCATACAATGCGCACCACCCCGTGATGTTTTTCTCACTCCTACTAGTGAATGTAATGTAACACACACCCATACAATGCGCACCACCCCGTGATGTTTTTCTCACTCCTACTAGTGAATGTAATGTAACACACACCCATACAATGCGCACCACCCCGTGATGTTTCTCTCACTCCTACTAGTGAATGTAATGTAACGCACACCCATAAAATTCGCACCACCCCGTGATGTTTCTCTCACTCCTACTAGTGAATCTAATGTAACACACACCCATACAATGCGCACCACCCCGTGATGTTTTTCCCACTCCTACTAGTGAATCTAATGTAACACACACCCATACAATGCGCAACACCCCGTGATAATTTTCTCACTCCTACTAGTGAATCTAATGTAACACACACCCATACAATGCGCACCACCCCGTGATGTTTTTCTCACTCCTACTAGTGAATGTAATGGAACACACACCCATACAATGCGCACCACCCCGTGATGTTGTTCTCACTCCTACTAGTGAATGTAATGTAACACACACCCATACAATGCGCACCACCCCGTGATGTTTTTCTCACTCCTACTAGTGAATGTAATGTAACACACACCCATACAATGCGCACCACCCCGTGATGTTGTTCTCACTCCTACTAGTGAATGTAATGTAACACACACCCATACAATGCGCACCACCCCAAGATGTTGTTCTCACTCCTACTAGTGAATGTAATGTAACACACACCCATACAATGCGCACCACCCCGTGATGTTTTTCTCACTCCTACTAGTGAATGTAATGTAACACACACCCATACAATGCGCACCACCCCGTGATGTTTTTCTCACTCCTACTAGTGAATGTAATGTAACACACACCCATACAATGCGCACCACCCCGTGATGTTTTTCTCACTCCTACGAGTGGATGTAATGTAACACACACCCATACAATCCGCACCACCCCGTGATGTTTTTCTCACTCCTACGATTGAATGTAATGTAACACACACCCATACAATGCGCACCACCCCGTGATGTTTTTCTCACTCCTACTAGTGAATGTAATGTAACACACACCAATACAATGCGCACCACCCCGTGATGTTTTTCTCACTCCTACTAGTGAATGTAATGTAACACACACCCATACAATGCGCACCACCCCGTGATGTTTTTCTCACTCCTACTAGTGAATGTAGTGTAACACACACCCATACAATGCGCACCACCCCGTGATGTTTTTCTCACTCCTACTAGTGAATGTAATGTAACACACACCCATACAATGCGCACCACCCCGTGATGTTTTTCTCACTCCTACTAGTGAATGTAGTGTAACACACACCCATACAATGCGCACCACCCCGTGATGTTTTTCTCACTGCTAGTAGTGAATGTTGTGTAACACACACCCCTACAATGCGCACCACCCCGTGATGTTTTTCTCACTCCTACTAGTGAATGTAATGTAACACACACCCATACAATGCGCACCACCCCGTGATGATTTTCTCACTCCTACTAGTGAATGTAATGTAACACACACCCATACAATGCGCACCACCCCGTGATGTTTTTCTCACTCCTACTAGTGAATGTAATGTAACACACACCCATACAATGCGCACCACCCCGTGATGTTTTTCTCACTCCTACTAGTGAATCTAATGTAACACTCACCCATACAATGCGCACCACCCCGTGATGTTTTTCTCACTCGTACTAGTGAATCTAATGTAACACTCACCCATACAATGCGCACCACCCCGTGATGTTTTTCTCACTCCTACTAGTGAATGTAATGTAACACACACCCATACAATGCGCACCACCCCGTGATGTTTTTCTCACTCCTACTAGTGAATGTAATGTAACACACACCCATACAATGCGCACCACCCCGTGATGATTTTCTCACTCCTACTAGTGAATGTAATGTAACAAACACCCATACAATGCGCACCACCCCGTGATGTTTTTCTCACTCCTACTAGTGAATGTAATGTAACACACACCCATACAATGCGCACCACCCCGTGATGTTTTTCTCACTCCTACGAGTGAATGTAATGTAACACACACCCATACAATGCGCACCACCCCGTGATGTTTTTCTCACTCCTACGAGTGAATGTAATGTAACACACACCCATACAATGCGCACCACCCCGTGATGTTTTTCTCACTCCTACTAGTGAATCTAATGTAACACACACCCATACAATGCGCACCACCCCGTGATGATTTTCTCACTCCTACTAGTGAATCTAATGTAACACACACCCATACAATGCGCACCACCCTGTGATGTTTTTCTCACTCCTACTAGTGAATGTAATGTAACACACACCCATACAATGCGCACCACCCCGTGATGTTTTTCTCACTCCTACTAGTGAATGTAATGTAACACACACCCATACAATGCGCACCACCCCGTGATGATTTTCTCACTCCTACTAGTGAATGTAATGTAACAAACACCCATACAATGCGCACCACCCCGTGATGTTTTTCTCACTCCTACTAGTGAATGTAATGTAACACACACCCATACAATGCGCACCACCCCGTGATGTATTTCTCACTCCTACGAGTGGATGTAATGTAACACACACCCATACAATCCGCACCACCCCGTGATGTTTTTCTCACTCCTACGATTGAATGTAATGTAACACACACCCATACAATGCGCACCACCCCGTGATGTTTTTCTCACTCCTACTAGTGAATGTAATGTAACACACACCCATACAATGCGCACCACCCCGTGATGTTTTTCTCACTCCTACTAGTGAATGTAATGTAACACACACCCATACAATGCGCACCACCCCGTGATGTTTTTTTCACTGCTACTAGTGATTGTAATGTAACACACCCATACAATGCGCACCACCCTGTGATGTTTTTCTCACTCCTAATAGTGAATTTAATGTAACACACACCCATACAATGCGCACCACCCCGTGATGTTTTTCTCAGTGCTACTAGTGAATGTAATGTAACACACCCATACAATGCGCACCACCCAGTGATGTTTTTCTCACTCCTACTAGTGAATGTAATGTAACACACACCCATACAATGCGCACCACCCCGTGATGTTTTTCTCACTCCTACGAGTGAATGTAATGTAACACACACCCATACAATGCGCACCACCCCGTGATGTTTTTCTCACTCCTACGAGTGAATGTAATGTAACAAACACCCATACAATGCGCACCACCCCGTGATGTTTTTCTCACTCCTACGAGTGAATGTAATGTAACACACACCCATACAATGCGCACCACCCCGTGATGTTTTTCTCACTCCTACTAGTGAATCTAATGTAACACACACCCATACAATGCGCACCACCCCGTGATGATTTTCTCACTCCTACTAGTGAATCTAATGTAACACACACCCATACAATGCGCACCACCCCGTGATGCTTTTCTCACTCCTACTAGTGAATGTAATGTAACACACACCCATACAATGCGCACCACCCCGTGATGATTTTCTCACTCCTACTAGTGAATCTAATGTAACAAACACCCATACAATGCGCACCACCCCGTGATGTTTTTCTCACTCCTACTAGTGAATGTAATGTAACACACACCCATATAATGCGCACCACCCCGTGATGTTTTTCTCACTCCTACGAGTGGATGTAATGTAACACACACCCATACAATCCGCACCACCCCGTGATGTTTTTCTCACTCCTACGATTGAATGTAATGTAACACACACCCATACAATGCGCACCACCCCGTGATGTTTTTCTCACTCCTACTAGTGAATGTAATGTAACACACACCAATACAATGCGCACCACCCCGTGATGTTTTTCTCACTCCTACTAGTGAATGTAGTGTAACACACACCCATACAATGCGCACCACCCCGTGATGTTTTTCTCACTGCTACTAGTGAATGTAATGTAACACACCCATACAATGCACACCACCCTGTGATGTTTTTCTCACTCCTAATAGTGAATGTAATGTAACACACACCCATACAATGCGCACCACCCGTGATGTTTTTCTCACTCCTACGAGTGAATGTAATGTAACACACCCATACAATGCGCACCACCCCGTGATGTTTTTCTCACTCCTACTAGTGAATGTAATGTAACACACACCCATACAATGCGCACCACCCCGTGATGTTTTTCTCACTCCTACGAGTGAATGTAATGTAACACACACCCATACAATGCGCACCACCCCGTGATGTTTTTCTCACTCCTACGAGTGAATGTAATGTAACACTCACCCATACAATGCGCACCACCCCGTGATGTTTTTCTCACTCCTACTAGTGAATGTAATGTAACACACACCCATAAAATGCGCACCACCCCGTGATGTTTTTCTCACTCCTATTAGTGAATGTAATGTAACACACACCCATACAATGCGCACCACCCCGTGATGTTTTTCTCACTCCTACTAGTGAATGTAATGTAACACACACCCATACAATGCGCACCACCCCGTGATGTTTTTCTCACTCCTACTAGTGGATGTAATGTAACACACACCCATACAATGCGCACCACCCCGTGATGATTTTCTCACTCCTACTAGTGAATGTAATGTAACAAACACCCATACAATGCGCACCACCCCGTGATGTTTTTCTCACTCCAACGAGTGAATGTAATGTAACACACACCCATACAATGCGCACCACCCCGTGATGTTTTTCTCACTCCTACGAGTGAATGTAATGTAACACACACCCATACAATGCGCACCACCCCGTGATGTTTTTCTCACTCCTACTAGTGAATGTAATGTAACACACACCCATACAATGCGCACCACCCCGTGATGTTTTTCTCACTCCTACTAGTGAATGTAATGTAACACACACCCATACAATGCGCACCACCCCGTGATGTTTTTCTCACTGCTATGAGTGGATGTAATGTAACACACACCCATACAATGCGCACCACCCCGTGATGTTTTTCTCACTCCTACGAGTGGATGTAATGTAACACACACCCATACAATGCGCACCACCCCGTGATGTTTTTCTCACTCCTACTAGTGAATGTAATGTAACACACACCCATACAATGCGCACCACCCCGTGATGTTTTTCTCACTCCTACGAGTGGATGTAATGTAACACACACCCATACAATGCGCACCACCCCGTGATGTTTTTCTCACTCCTACTAGTGAATGTAGTGTAACACACACCCATACAATGCGCACCACCCCGTGATGTTTTTCTCACTGCTACTAGTGAATGTAATGTAACACACCCATACAATGCGCACCACCCTGTGATGTTTTTCTCACTCCTAATAGTGAATGTAATGTAACACACACCCATACAATGCGCACCACCCCGTGATGTTTTTCTCACTCCTACTAGTGAATGTAATGTAACACACACCCATACAATGCGCTCCACCCCGTGATGTTTTTCTCACTGCTACTAGTGAATGTAATGTAACACACCCATACAATGCGCACCACCCCGTGATGTTTTTCTCACTCCTACTAGTGAATGTAATGTAACACACACCCATAAAATGCGCACCATCCCGTGATGTTTTTCTCACTCCTACTAGTGAATGTAATGTAACACACACCCATACAATGCGCACCACCCCGTGATGTTTTTCTCACTCCTATGAGTGAATGTAATGTAACACACACCCATACAATGCGCACCACCCCGTGATGTTTTTCTCACTCCTGCTAGTGAATGTAATGTAACACACACCCATAAAATGCGCACCACCCCGTCATGTTTTTCTCACTCCTATTAGTGAATGTAATGTAACACAAACCCATACAATGCGCACCACCCCGTGATGTTTTTCTCACTCCTACTAGTGAATGTAATGTAACACACACCCATACAATGCGCACCACCCCGTGATGTTGTTCTCACTCCTACTAGTGAATGTAATGTAACACACACCCATACAATGCGCACCACCCCGTGATGTTTTTCTCACTCCTACTAGTGAATGTAATGTAACACACACCCATACAATGCGCACCACCCCGTGATGTTTTTCTCACTCCTACTAGTGAATGTAATGTAACACACACCCATACAATGCGCACCACCCCGTGATGTTTCTCTCACTCCTACTAGTGAATGTAATGTAACGCACACCCATAAAATTCGCACCACCCCGTGATGTTTCTCTCACTCCTACTAGTGAATCTAATGTAACACACACCCATACAATGCGCACCACCCCGTGATGTTTTTCCCACTCCTACTAGTGAATCTAATGTAACACACACCCATACAATGCGCAACACCCCGTGATAATTTTCTCACTCCTACTAGTGAATCTAATGTAACACACACCCATACAATGCGCACCACCCCGTGATGTTTTTCTCACTCCTACTAGTGAATGTAATGTAACACACACCCATACAATGCGCACCACCCCGTGATGTTGTTCTCACTCCTACTAGTGAATGTAATGTAACACACACCCATACAATGCGCACCACCCCGTGATGTTTTTCTCACTCCTACTAGTGAATGTAATGTAACACACACCCATACAATGCGCACCACCCCGTGATGTTTTTCTCACTCCTACTAGTGAATGTAGTGTAACACACACCCATACAATGCGCACCACCCCGTGATGTTTTTCTCACTGCTACTAGTGAATGTAATGTAACACACCCATACAATGCACACCACCCCGTGATGTTTTTCTCACTCCTAATAGTGAATGTAATGTAACACACACCCATACAATGCGCACCACCCGTGATGTTTTTCTCACTCCTACGAGTGAATGTAATGTAACACACCCATACAATGCGCACCACCCCGTGATGTTTTTCTCACTCCTACTAGTGAATGTAATGTAACACACACCCATACAATGCGCACCACCCCGTGATGTTTTTCTCACTCCTACGAGTGAATGTAATGTAACACACACCCATACAATGCGCACCACCCCGTGATGTTTTTCTCACTCCTACGAGTGAATGTAATGTAACACTCACCCATACAATGCGCACCACCCCGTGATGTTTGTCTCACTCCTAATAGTGAATGTAATGTAACACACACCCATAAAATGCGCACCACCCCGTGATGTTTTTCTCACTCCTATTAGTGAATGTAATGTAACACACACCCATACAATGCGCACCACCCCGTGATGTTTTTCTCACTCCTACTAGTGAATGTAATGTAACACACACCCATACAATGCGCACCACCCCGTGATGTTTTTCTCACTCCTACTAGTGGATGTAATGTAACACACACCCATACAATGCGCACCACCCCGTGATGATTTTCTCACTGCTACTAGTGAATGTAATGTAACACACCCATACAATGCGCACCACCCTGTGATGTTTTTCTCACTCCTAATAGTGAATGTAATGTAACACACACCCATACAATGCGCACCACCCCGTGATGTTTTTCTCACTCCTACTAGTGAATGTAATGTAACACACACCCATACAATGCGCTCCACCCCGTGATGTTTTTCTCACTGCTACTAGTGAATGTAATGTAACACACCCATACAATGCGCACCACCCCGTGATGTTTTTCTCACTCCTACTAGTGAATGTAATGTAACACACACCCATAAAATGCGCACCATCCCGTGATGTTTTTCTCACTCCTACTAGTGAATGTAATGTAACACACACCCATACAATGCGCACCACCCCGTGATGTTTTTCTCACTCCTATGAGTGAATGTAATGTAACACACACCCATACAATGCGCACCACCCCGTGATGTTTTTCTCACTCCTGCTAGTGAATGTAATGTAACACACACCCATAAAATGCGCACCACCCCGTCATGTTTTTCTCACTCCTATTAGTGAATGTAATGTAACACAAACCCATACAATGCGCACCACCCCGTGATGTTTTTCTCACTCCTACTAGTGAATGTAATGTAACACACACCCATACAATGCGCACCACCCCGTGATGTTGTTCTCACTCCTACTAGTGAATGTAATGTAACACACACCCATACAATGCGCACCACCCCGTGATGTTTTTCTCACTCCTACTAGTGAATGTAATGTAACACACACCCATACAATGCGCACCACCCCGTGATGTTTTTCTCACTCCTACTAGTGAATGTAATGTAACACACACCCATACAATGCGCACCACCCCGTGATGTTTCTCTCACTCCTACTAGTGAATGTAATGTAACGCACACCCATAAAATTCGCACCACCCCGTGATGTTTCTCTCACTCCTACTAGTGAATCTAATGTAACACACACCCATACAATGCGCACCACCCCGTGATGTTTTTCCCACTCCTACTAGTGAATCTAATGTAACACACACCCATACAATGCGCAACACCCCGTGATGTTTTTCTCACTCCTACTAGTGAATCTAATGTAACACACACCCATACAATGCGCACCACCCCGTGATGTTGTTCTCACTCCTACTAGTGAATGTAATGTAACACACACCCATACAATGCGCACCACCCCGTGATGTTTTTCTCACTCCTACTAGTGAATGTAATGTAACACACACCCATACAATGCGCACCACCCCGTGATGTTTTTCTCACTCCTACTAGTGAATGTAGTGTAACACACACCCATACAATGCGCACCACCCCGTGATGTTTTTCTCACTGCTACTAGTGAATGTAATGTAACACACCCATACAATGCACACCACCCCGTGATGTTTTTCTCACTCCTAATAGTGAATGTAATGTAACACACACCCATACAATGCGCACCACCCGTGATGTTTTTCTCACTCCTACGAGTGAATGTAATGTAACACACCCATACAATGCGCACCACCCCGTGATGTTTTTCTCACTCCTACTAGTGAATGTAATGTAACACACACCCATACAATGCGCACCACCCCGTGATGTTTTTCTCACTCCTACGAGTGAATGTAATGTAACACACACCCATACAATGCGCACCACCCCGTGATGTTTTTCTCACTCCTACGAGTGAATGTAATGTAACACTCACCCATACAATGCGCACCACCCCGTGATGTTTGTCTCACTCCTAATAGTGAATGTAATGTAACACACACCCATAAAATGCGCACCACCCCGTGATGTTTTTCTCACTCCTATTAGTGAATGTAATGTAACACACACCCATACAATGCGCACCACCCCGTGATGTTTTTCTCACTCCTACTAGTGAATGTAATGTAACACACACCCATACAATGCGCACCACCCCGTGATATTTTTCTCACTCCTACTAGTGGATGTAATGTAACACACACCCATACAATGCGCACCACCCCGTGATGATTTTCTCACTCCTACTAGTGAATGTAATGTAACAAACACCCATACAATGCGCACCACCCCGTGATGTTTTTCTCACTCCAACGAGTGAATGTAATGTAACACACACCCATACAATGCGCACCACCCCGTGATGTTTCTCTCACTCCTACGAGTGAATGTAATGTAACACACACCCATACAATGCGCACCACCCCGTGATGTTTTTCTCACTCCTACTAGTGAATGTAATGTAACACACACCCATACAATGCGCACCACCCCGTGATGTTTTTCTCACTCCTACTAGTGAATGTAATGTAACACACACCCATACAATGCGCACCACCCCGTGATGTTTTTCTCACTCCTATGAGTGGATGTAATGTAACACACACCCATACAATGCGCACCACCCCGTGATGTTTTTCTCACTCCTACGAGTGGATGTAATGTAACACACACCCATACAATGCGCACCACCCCGTGATGTTTTTCTCACTCCTACTAGTGAATGTAATGTAACACACACCCATACAATGCGCACCACCCCGTGATGTTTTTCTCACTCCTACGAGTGGATGTAATGTAACACACACCCATACAATGCGCACCACCCCGTGATGTTTTTCTCACTGCTACTAGTGAATGTAGTGTAACACACACCCATACAATGCGCACCACCCTGTGATGTTTTTCTCACTGCTACTAGTGAATGTAATGTAACACACCCATACAATGCGCACCACCCTGTGATGTTTTTCTCACTCCTAATAGTGAATGTAATGTAACACACACCCATACAATGCGCACCACCCCGTGATGTTTTTCTCACTCCTACTAGTGAATGTAATGTAACACACACCCATACAATGCGCACCACCCCGTGATGTTTTTCTCACTGCTACTAGTGAATGTAATGTAACACACCCATACAATGCGCACCACCCCGTGATGTTTTTCTCACTCCTACTAGTGAATGTAATGTAACACACACCCATAAAATGCGCACCATCCCGTGATGTTTTTCTCACTCCTACTAGTGAATGTAATGTAACACACACCCATACAATGCGCACCACCCCGTGATGTTTTTCTCACTCCTACTAGTGAATGTAATGTAACACACACCCATACAATGCGCACCACCCCGTGATGTTTTTCTCACTCCTGCTAGTGAATGTAATGTAACACACACCCATAAAATGCGCACAACCCCGTCATGTTTTTCTCACTCCTATTAGTGAATGTAATGTAACACAAACCCATACAATGCGCACCACCCCGTGATGTTTTTCTCACTCCTACTAGTGAATGTAATGTAACACACACCCATACAATGCGCACCACCCCGTGATGTTGTTCTCACTCCTACTAGTGAATGTAATGTAACACACACCCATACAATGCGCACCACCCCGTGATGTTTTTCTCACTCCTACTAGTGAATGTAATGTAACACACACCCATACAATGCGCACCACCCCGTGATGTTTTTCTCACTCCTACTAGTGAATGTAATGTAACACACACCCATACAATGCGCACCACCCCGTGATGTTTCTCTCACTCCTACTAGTGAATGTAATGTAACGCACACCCATAAAATTCGCACCACCCCGTGATGTTTCTCTCACTCCTACTAGTGAATCTAATGTAACACACACCCATACAATGCGCACCACCCCGTGATGTTTTTCCCACTCCTACTAGTGAATCTAATGTAACACACACCCATACAATGCGCAACACCCCGTGATAATTTTCTCACTCCTACTAGTGAATGTAATGTAACACACACCCATACAATGCGCACCACCCCGTGATGTTTTTCTCACTCCTACTAGTGAATGTAATGTAACACACACCCATACAATGCGCACCACCCCGTGATGTTGTTCTCACTCCTACTAGTGAATGTAATGTAACACACACCCATACAATGCGCACCACCCCGTGATGTTTTTCTCACTCCTACTAGTGAATGTAATGTAACACACACCCATACAATGCGCACCACCCCGTGATGTTTTTCTCACTCCTACTAGTGAATGTAGTGTAACACACACCCATACAATGCGCACCACCCCGTGATGTTTTTCTCACTGCTAGTAGTGAACGTAGTGTAACACACACCCATACAATGCGCACCACCCCGTGATGTTTTTCTCACTCCTACCAGTGAATGTAATGTAACACACACCCATACAATGCGCACCACCCCGTGATGTTTTTCTCACTCCTACTAGTGAATGTAATGTAACACACACCCATACAATGCGCACCACCCCGTGATGATTTTCTCACTCCTACTAGTGAATGTAATGTAACAAACACCCATACAATGCGCACCACCCCGTGATGTTTTTCTCACTCCTACGAGTGAATGTAATGTAACACACACCCATACAATGCGCACCACCCCGTGATGTTTTTCTCACTCCTACTAGTGAATGTAATGTAACACACACCCATACAATGCGCACCACCCCGTGATGTTTTTCTCACTCCTACTAGTGAATGTAATGTAACACACACCCATACAATGCGCACCACCCCGTGATGTTTTTCTCACTCCTATGAGTGGATGTAATGTAACACACACCCATACAATGCGCACCACCCCGTGATGTTTTTCTCACTCCTACGAGTGGATGTAATGTAACACACACCCATACAATGCGCACCACCCCGTGATGTTTTTCTCACTCCTACTAGTGAATGTAATGTAACACACACCCATACAATGCGCACCACCCCGTGATGTTTTTCTCACTCCTACGAGTGGATGTAATGTAACACACACCCATACAATGCGCACCACCCCGTGATGTTTTTCTCACTCCTACTAGTGAATGTAGTGTAACACACACCCATACAATGCGCACCACCCCGTGATGTTTTTCTCACTGCTACTAGTGAATGTAATGTAACACACCCATACAATGCGCACCACCCTGTGATGTTTTTCTCACTCCTAATAGTGAATGTAATGTAACACACACCCATACAATGCGCACCACCCCGTGATGTTTTTCTCACTCCTACTAGTGAATGTAATGTAACACACACCCATACAATGCGCACCACCCCGTGATGTTTTTCTCACTGCTACTAGTGAATGTAATGTAACACACCCATACAATGCGCACCACCCCGTGATGTTTTTCTCACTCCTACTAGTGAATGTAATGTAACACACACCCATAAAATGCGCACCATCCCGTGATGTTTTTCTCACTCCTACTAGTGAATGTAATGTAACACACACCCATACAATGCGCACCACCCCGTGATGTTTTTCTCACTCCTACGAGTGAATGTAATGTAACACACACCCATACAATGCGCACCACCCCGTGATGTTTTTCTCACTCCTGCTAGTGAATGTAATGTAACACACACCCATAAAATGCGCACCACCCCGTCATGTTTTTCTCACTCCTATTAGTGAATGTAATGTAACACAAACCCATACAATGCGCACCACCCCGTGATGTTTTTCTCACTCCTACTAGTGAATGTAATGTAACACACACCCATACAATGCGCACCACCCCGTGATGTTGTTCTCACTCCTACTAGTGAATGTAATGTAACACACACCCATACAATGCGCACCACCCCGTGATGTTTTTCTCACTCCTACTAGTGAATGTAATGTAACACACACCCATACAATGCGCACCACCCCGTGATGTTTTTCTCACTCCTACTAGTGAATGTAATGTAACACACACCCATACAATGCGCACCACCCCGTGATGTTTCTCTCACTCCTACTAGTGAATGTAATGTAACGCACACCCATAAAATTCGCACCACCCCGTGATGTTTCTCTCACTCCTACTAGTGAATCTAATGTAACACACACCCATACAATGCGCACCACCCCGTGATGTTTTTCCCACTCCTACTAGTGAATCTAATGTAACACACACCCATACAATGCGCAACACCCCGTGATAATTTTCTCACTCCTACTAGTGAATCTAATGTAACACACACCCATACAATGCGCACCACCCCGTGATGTTTTTCTCACTCCTACTAGTGAATGTAATGTAACACACACCCATACAATGCGCACCACCCCGTGATGTTGTTCTCACTCCTACTAGTGAATGTAATGTAACACACACCCATACAATGCGCACCACCCCGTGATGTTTTTCTCACTCCTACTAGTGAATGTAATGTAACACACACCCATACAATGCGCACCACCCCGTGATGTTTTTCTCACTCCTACTAGTGAATGTAGTGTAACACACACCCATACAATGCGCACCACCCCGTGATGTTTTTCTCACTCCTAAGAGTGAATGTAATGTAACACACCCATACAATGCACACCACCCCGTGATGTTTTTCTCACTCCTAATAGTGAATGTAATGTAACACACACCCATACAATGCGCACCACCCGTGATGTTTTTCTCACTCCTACGAGTGAATGTAATGTAACACACCCATACAATGCGCACCACCCCGTGATGTTTTTCTCACTCCTACTAGTGAATGTAATGTAACACACACCCATACAATGCGCACCACCCCGTGATGTTTTTCTCACTCCTACGAGTGAATGTAATGTAACACACACCCATACAATGCGCACCACCCCGTGATATTTTTCTCACTCCTACGAGTGAATGTAATGTAACACTCACCCATACAATGCGCACCACCCCGTGATGTTTTTCTCACTCCTACTAGTGAATGTAATGTAACACACATCCATAAAATGCGCACCACCCCGTGATGTTTTTCTCACTCCTATTAGTGAATGTAATGTAACACACACCCATACAATGCGCACCACCCCGTGATGTTTTTCTCACTCCTACTAGTGAATGTAATGTAACACACACCCATACAATGCGCACCACCCCGTGATGTTTTTCTCACTCCTACTAGTGAATGTAATGTAACACACACCCATACAATGCGCACCACCCCGTGATGTTTTTCTCACTCCTACTAGTGAATGTAATGTAACACACACCCATACAATGCGCACCACCCCGTGATGTTTTTCTCACTCCTACTAGTGAATGTAATGTAACACACACCCATACAATGCGCACCACCCCGTGATGTTTTTCTCACTCCTATGAGTGGATGTAATGTAACACACACCCATACAATGCGCACCACCCCGTGATGTTTTTCTCACTCCTACGAGTGGATGTAATGTAACACACACCCATACAATGCGCACCACCCCGTGATGTTTTTCTCACTCCTACTAGTGAATGTAGTGTAACACACACCCATACAATGCGCACCACCCCGTGATGTTTTTCTCACTGCTACTAGTGAATGTAATGTAACACACCCATACAATGCGCACCACCCTGTGATGTTTTTCTCACTCCTAATAGTGAATGTAATGTAACACACACCCATACAATGCGCACCACCCCGTGATGTTTTTCTCACTCCTACTAGTGAATGTAATGTAACACACACCCATACAATGCGCACCACCCCGTGATGTTTTTCTCACTGCTACTAGTGAATGTAATGTAACACACCCATACAATGCGCACCACCCCGTGATGTTTTTCTCACTCCTACTAGTGAATGTAATGTAACACACACCCATAAAATGCGCACCATCCCGTGATGTTTTTCTCACTCCTACTAGTGAATGTAATGTAACACACACCCATACAATGCGCACCACCCCGTGATGTTTTTCTCACTCCTACTAGTGAATGTAATGTAACACACACCCATACAATGCGCACCACCCCGTGATGTTTTTCTCACTCCTGCTAGTGAATGTAATGTAACACACACCCATAAAATGCGCACCACCCCGTCATGTTTTTCTCACTCCTATTAGTGAATGTAATGTAACACAAACCCATACAATGCGCACCACCCCGTGATGTTTTTCTCACTCCTACTAGTGAATGTAATGTAACACACACCCATACAATGCGCACCACCCCGTGATGTTGTTCTCACTCCTACTAGTGAATGTAATGTAACACACACCCATACAATGCGCACCACCCCGTGATGTTTTTCTCACTCCTACTAGTGAATGTAATGTAACACACACCCATACAATGCGCACCACCCCGTGATGTTTTTCTCACTCCTACTAGTGAATGTAATGTAACACACACCCATACAATGCGCACCACCCCGTGATGTTTCTCTCACTCCTACTAGTGAATGTAATGTAACGCACACCCATAAAATTCGCACCACCCCGTGATGTTTCTCTCACTCCTACTAGTGAATCTAATGTAACACACACCCATACAATGCGCACCACCCCGTGATGTTTTTCCCACTCCTACTAGTGAATCTAATGTAACACACACCCATACAATGCGCAACACCCCGTGATAATTTTCTCACTCCTACTAGTGAATCTAATGTAACACACACCCATACAATGCGCACCACCCCGTGATGTTTTTCTCACTCCTACTAGTGAATGTAATGGAACACACACCCATACAATGCGCACCACCCCGTGATGTTGTTCTCACTCCTACTAGTGAATGTAATGTAACACACACCCATACAATGCGCACCACCCCGTGATGTTTTTCTCACTCCTACTAGTGAATGTAATGTAACACACACCCATACAATGCGCACCACCCCGTGATGTTGTTCTCACTCCTACTAGTGAATGTAATGTAACACACACCCATACAATGCGCACCACCCCGTGATGTTGTTCTCACTCCTACTAGTGAATGTAATGTAACACACACCCATACAATGCGCACCACCCCGTGATGTTTTTCTCACTCCTACTAGTGAATGTAATGTAACACACACCCATACAATGCGCACCACCCCGTGATGTTTTTCTCACTCCTACTAGTGAATGTAATGTAACACACACCCATACAATGCGCACCACCCCGTGATGTTTTTCTCACTCCTACGAGTGGATGTAATGTAACACACACCCATACAATCCGCACCACCCTGTGATGTTTTTCTCACTCCTACGATTGAATGTAATGTAACACACACCCATACAATGCGCACCACCCCGTGATGTTTTTCTCACTCCTACTAGTGAATGTAATGTAACACACACCAATACAATGCGCACCACCCCGTGATGTTTTTCTCACTCCTACTAGTGAATGTAATGTAACACACACCCATACAATGCGCACCACCCCGTGATGTTTTTCTCACTCCTACTAGTGAATGTAGTGTAACACACACCCATACAATGCGCACCACCCCGTGATGTTTTTCTCACTCCTACTAGTGAATGTAATGTAACACACACCCATACAATGCGCACCACCCCGTGATGTTTTTCTCACTCCTACTAGTGAATGTAGTGTAACACACACCCATACAATGCGCACCACCCCGTGATGTTTTTCTCACTGCTAGTAGTGAATGTTGTGTAACACACACCCCTACAATGCGCACCACCCCGTGATGTTTTTCTCACTCCTACTAGTGAATGTAATGTAACACACACCCATACAATGCGCACCACCCCGTGATGATTTTCTCACTCCTACTAGTGAATGTAATGTAACACACACCCATACAATGCGCACCACCCCGTGATGTTTTTCTCACTCCTACTAGTGAATGTAATGTAACACACACCCATACAATGCGCACCACCCCGTGATGTTTTTCTCACTCCTACTAGTGAATCTAATGTAACACTCACCCATACAATGCGCACCACCCCGTGATGTTTTTCTCACTCGTACTAGTGAATCTAATGTAACACTCACCCATACAATGCGCACCACCCCGTGATGTTTTTCTCACTCCTACTAGTGAATGTAATGTAACACACACCCATACAATGCGCACCACCCCGTGATGTTTTTCTCACTCCTACTAGTGAATGTAATGTAACACACACCCATACAATGCGCACCACCCCGTGATGATTTTCTCACTCCTACTAGTGAATGTAATGTAACAAACACCCATACAATGCGCACCACCCCGTGATGTTTTTCTCACTCCTACTAGTGAATGTAATGTAACACACACCCATACAATGCGCACCACCCCGTGATGTTTTTCTCACTCCTACGAGTGAATGTAATGTAACACACACCCATACAATACGCACCACCCCGTGATGTTTTTCTCACTCCTACGAGTGAATGTAATGTAACACACACCCATACAATGCGCACCACCCCGTGATGTTTTTCTCACTCCTACTAGTGAATCTAATGTAACACACACCCATACAATGCGCACCACCCCGTGATGATTTTCTCACTCCTACTAGTGAATCTAATGTAACACACACCCATACAATGCGCACCACCCCGTGATGTTTTTCTCACTCCTACTAGTGAATGTAATGTAACACACACCCATACAATGCGCACCACCCCGTGATGTTTTTCTCACTCCTACTAGTGAATGTAATGTAACACACACCCATACAATGCGCACCACCCCGTGATGATTTTCTCACTCCTACTAGTGAATGTAATGTAACAAACACCCATACAATGCGCACCACCCCGTGATGTTTTTCTCACTCCTACTAGTGAATGTAATGTAACACACACCCATACAATGCGCACCACCCCGTGATGTATTTCTCACTCCTACGAGTGGATGTAATGTAACACACACCCATACAATCCGCACCACCCCGTGATGTTTTTCTCACTCCTACTATTGAATGTAATGTAACACACACCCATACAATGCGCACCACCCCGTGATGTTTTTCTCACTCCTACTAGTGAATGTAATGTAACACACACCCATACAATGCGCACCACCCCGTGATGTTTTTCTCACTCCTACTAGTGAATGTAATGTAACACACACCCATACAATGCGCACCACCCCGTGATGTTTTTTTCACTGCTACTAGTGAATGTAATGTAACACACCCATAGAATGCGCACCACCCTGTGATGTTTTTCTCACTCCTAATAGTGAATTTAATGTAACACACACCCATACAATGCGCACCACCCCGTGATGTTTTTCTCAGTGCTACTAGTGAATGTAATGTAACACACCCATACAATGCGCACCACCCAGTGATGTTTTTCTCACTCCTACTAGTGAATGTAATGTAACACACACCCATACAATGCGCACCACCCCGTGATGTTTTTCTCACTCCTACGAGTGAATGTAATGTAACACACACCCATACAATGCGCACCACCCCGTGATGTTTTTCTCACTCCTACGAGTGAATGTAATGTAACACACACCCATACAATGCGCACCACCCCGTGATGTTTTTCTCACTCCTACGAGTGAATGTAATGTAACACACACCCATACAATGCGCACCACCCCGTGATGTTTTTCTCACTCCTACGAGTGAATGTAATGTAACACACACCCATACAATGCGCACCACCCCGTGATAATTTTCTCACTCCTACTAGTGAATCTAATGTAACACACACCCATACAATGCGCACCACCCCGTGATGCTTTTCTCACTCCTACTAGTGAATGTAATGTAACACACACCCATACAATGCGCACCACCCCGTGATGATTTTCTCACTCCTACTAGTGAATCTAATGTAACAAACACCCATACAATGCGCACCACCCCGTGATGTTTTTCTCACTCCTACTAGTGAATGTAATGTAACACACACCCATATAATGCGCACCACCCCGTGATGTTTTTCTCACTCCTACGAGTGGATGTAATGTAACACACACCCATACAATCCGCACCACCCCGTGATGTTTTTCTCACTCCTACGATTGAATGTAATGTAACACACACCCATACAATGCGCACCACCCCGTGATGTTTTTCTCACTCCTACTAGTGAATGTAATGTAACACACACCAATACAATGCGCACCACCCCGTGATGTTTTTCTCACTCCTACTAGTGAATGTAATGTAACACACACCCATACAATGCGCACCACCCCGTGATGTTTTTCTCACTGCTACTAGTGAATGTAATGTAACACACCCATACAATGCACACCACCCTGTGATGTTTTTCTCACTCCTAATAGTGAATGTAATGTAACACACACCCATACAATGCGCACCACCCGTGATGTTTTTCTCACTCCTACGAGTGAATGTAATGTAACACACCCATACAATGCGCACCACCCCGTGATGTTTTTCTCACTCCTACTAGTGAATGTAATGTAACACACACCCATACAATGCGCACCACCCCGTGATGTTTTTCTCACTCCTACGAGTGAATGTAATGTAACACACACCCATACAATGCGCACCACCCCGTGATGTTTTTCTCACTCCTACGAGTGAATGTAATGTAACACTCACCCATACAATGCGCACCACCCCGTGATGTTTTTCTCACTCCTACTAGTGAATGTAATGTAACACACACCCATAAAATGCGCACCACCCCGTGATGTTTTTCTCACTCCTATTAGTGAATGTAATGTAACACACACCCATACAATGCGCACCACCCCGTGATATTTTTCTCACTCCTACTAGTGAATGTAATGTAACACACACCCATACAATGCGCACCACCCCGTGATGTTTTTCTCACTACTACTAGTGGATGTAATGTAACACACACCCATACAATGCGCACCACCCCGTGATGATTTTCTCACTCCTACTAGTGAATGTAATGTAACAAACACCCATACAATGCGCACCACCCCGTGATGTTTTTCTCACTCCAACGAGTGAATGTAATGTAACACACACCCATACAATGCGCACAACCCCGTGATGTTTTTCTCACTCCTACGAGTGAATGTAATGTAACACACACCCATACAATGCGCACCACCCCGTGATGTTTTTCTCACTCCTACTAGTGAATGTAATGTAACACACACCCATACAATGCGCACCACCCCGTGATGTTTTTCTCACTCCTACTAGTGAATGTAATGTAACACACACCCATACAATGCGCACCACCCCGTGATGTTTTTCTCACTCCTATGAGTGGATGTAATGTAACACACACCCATACAATGCGCAGCACCCCGTGATGTTTTTCTCACTCCTACGAGTGGATGTAATGTAACACACACCCATACAATGCGCACCACCCCGTGATGTTTTTCTCACTCCTACTAGTGAATGTAATGTAACACACACCCATACAATGCGCACCACCCCGTGATGTTTTTCTCACTCCTACGAGTGGATGTAATGTAACACACACCCATACAATGCGCACCACCCCGTGATGTTTTTCTCACTCCTACTAGTGAATGTAGTGTAACACACACCCATACAATGCGCACCACCCCGTGATGTTTTTCTCACTGCTACTAGTGAATGTAATGTAACACACCCATACAATGCGCACCACCCTGTGATGTTTTTCTCACTCCTAATAGTGAATGTAATGTAACACACACCCATACAATGCGCACCACCCCGTGATGTTTTTCTCACTCCTACTAGTGAATGTAATGTAACACACACCCATACAATGCGCACCACCCCGTGATGTTTTTCTCACTGCTACTAGTGATTGTAATGTAACACACCCATACAATGCGCACCACCCCGTGATGTTTTTCTCACTCCTACTAGTGAATGTAATGTAACACACACCCATAAAATGCGCACCATCCCGTGATGTTTTTCTCACTCCTACTAGTGAATGTAATGTAACACACACCCATACAATGCGCACCACCCCGTGATGTTTTTCTCACTCCTACGAGTGAATGTAATGTAACACACACCCATACAATGCGCACCACCCCGTGATGTTTTTCTCACTCCTGCTAGTGAATGTAATGTAACACACACCCATAAAATGCGCACCACCCCGTCATGTTTTTCTCACTCCTATTAGTGAATGTAATGTAACACAAACCCATACAATGCGCACCACCCCGTGATGTTTTTCTCACTCCTACTAGTGAATGTAATGTAACACACACCCATACAATGCGCACCACCCCGTGATGTTGTTCTCACTCCTACTAGTGAATGTAATGTAACACACACCCATACAATGCGCACCACCCCGTGATGTTTTTCTCACTCCTACTAGTGAATGTAATGTAACACACACCCATACAATGCGCACCACCCCGTGATGTTTTTCTCACTCCTACTAGTGAATGTAATGTAACACACACCCATACAATGCGCACCACCCCGTGATGTTTCTCTCACTCCTACTAGTGAATGTAATGTAACGCACACCCATAAAATTCGCACCACCCCGTGATGTTTCTCTCACTCCTACTAGTGAATCTAATGTAACACACACCCATACAATGCGCACCACCCCGTGATGTTTTTCCCACTCCTACTAGTGAATCTAATGTAACACACACCCATACAATGCGCAACACCACGTGATAATTTTCTCACTCCTACTAGTGAATCTAATGTAACACACACCCATACAATGCGCACCACCCCGTGATGTTTTTCTCACTCCTACTAGTGAATGTAATGTAACACACACCCATACAATGCGCACCACCCCGTGATGTTGTTCTCACTCCTACTAGTGAATGTAATGTAACACACACCCATACAATGCGCACCACCCCGTGATGTTTTTCTCACTCCTACTAGTGAATGTAATGTAACACACACCCATACAATGCGCACCACCCCGTGATGTTTTTCTCACTCCTACTAGTGAATGTAGTGTAACACACACCCATACAATGCGCACCACCCCGTGATGTTTTTCTCACTGCTACTAGTGAATGTAATGTAACACACCCATACAATGCACACCACCCCGTGATGTTTTTCTCACTCCTAATAGTGAATGTAATGTAACACACACCCATACAATGCGCACCACCCGTGATGTTTTTCTCACTCCTACGAGTGAATGTAATGTAACACACCCATACAATGCGCACCACCCCGTGATGTTTTTCTCACTCCTACTAGTGAATGTAATGTAACACACACCCATACAATGCGCACCACCCCGTGATGTTTTTCTCACTCCTACGAGTGAATGTAATGTAACACACACCCATACAATGCGCACCACCCCGTGATGTTTTTCTCACTCCTACGAGTGAATGTAATGTAACACTCACCCATACAATGCGCACCACCCCGTGATGTTTTTCTCACTCCTACTAGTGAATGTAATGTAACACACACCCATAAAATGCGCACCACCCCGTGATGTTTTTCTCACTCCTATTAGTGAATGTAATGTAACACACACCCATACAATGCGCACCACCCCGTGATGTTTTTCTCACTCCTACTAGTGAATGTAATGTAACACACACCCATACAATGCGCACCACCCCGTGATGTTTTTCTCACTCCTACTAGTGGATGTAATGTAACACACACCCATACAATGCGCACCACCCCGTGATGATTTTCTCACTCCTACTAGTGAATGTAATGTAACAAACACCCATACAATGCGCACCACCCCGTGATGTTTTTCTCACTCCAACGAGTGAATGTAATGTAACACACACCCATACAATGCCCATCACCCCGTGATGTTTTTCTCACTCCTACTAGTGAATGTAATGTAACACACACCCATACAATGCGCACCACCCCGTGATGTTTTTCTCACTCCTACTAGTGAATGTAATGTAACACACACCCATACAATGCGCACCACCCCGTGATGTTTTTCTCACTCCTACTAGTGAATGTAATGTAACACACACCCATACAATGCGCACCACCCCGTGATGTTTTTCTCACTCCTACTAGTGAATGTAATGTAACACACACCCATACAATGCGCACCACCCCGTGATGTTTTTCTCACTCCTATGAGTGGATGTAATGTAACACACACCCATACAATGCGCAGCACCCCGTGATGTTTTTCTCACTCCTACGAGTGGATGTAATGTAACACACACCCATACAATGCGCACCACCCCGTGATGTTTTTCTCACTCCTACTAGTGAATGTAATGTAACACACACCCATACAATGCGCACCACCCCGTGATGTTTTTCTCACTCCTACGAGTGGATGTAATGTAACACACACCCATACAATGCGCACCACCCCGTGATGTTTTTCTCACTCCTACTAGTGAATGTAGTGTAACACACACCCATACAATGCGCACCACCCCGTGATGTTTTTCTCACTGCTACTAGTGAATGTAATGTAACACACCCATACAATGCGCACCACCCTGTGATGTTTTTCTCACTCCTAATAGTGAATGTAATGTAACACACACCCATACAATGCGCACCACCCCGTGATGTTTTTCTCACTCCTACTAGTGAATGTAATGTAACACACACCCATACAATGCGCACCACCCCGTGATGTTTTTCTCACTGCTACTAGTGATTGTAATGTAACACACCCATACAATGCGCACCACCCCGTGATGTTTTTCTCACTCCTACTAGTGAATGTAATGTAACACACACCCATAAAATGCGCACCATCCCGTGATGTTTTTCTCACTCCTACTAGTGAATGTAATGTAACACACACCCATACAATGCGCACCACCCCGTGATGTTTTTCTCACTCCTACGAGTGAATGTAATGTAACACACACCCATACAATGCGCACCACCCCGTGATGTTTTTCTCACTCCTGCTAGTGAATGTAATGTAACACACACCCATAAAATGCGCACCACCCCGTCATGTTTTTCTCACTCCTATTAGTGAATGTAATGTAACACAAACCCATACAATGCGCACCACCCCGTGATGTTTTTCTCACTCCTACTAGTGAATGTAATGTAACACACACCCATACAATGCGCACCACCCCGTGATGTTGTTCTCACTCCTACTAGTGAATGTAATGTAACACACACCCATACAATGCGCACCACCCCGTGATGTTTTTCTCACTCCTACTAGTGAATGTAATGTAACACACACCCATACAATGCGCACCACCCCGTGATGTTTTTCTCACTCCTACTAGTGAATGTAATGTAACACACACCCATACAATGCGCACCACCCCGTGATGTTTCTCTCACTCCTACTAGTGAATGTAATGTAACGCACACCCATAAAATTCGCACCACCCCGTGATGTTTCTCTCACTCCTACTAGTGAATCTAATGTAACACACACCCATACAATGCGCACCACCCCGTGATGTTTTTCCCACTCCTACTAGTGAATCTAATGTAACACACACCCATACAATGCGCAACACCCCGTGATAATTTTCTCACTCCTACTAGTGAATCTAATGTAACACACACCCATACAATGCGCACCACCCCGTGATGTTTTTCTCACTCCTACTAGTGAATGTAATGTAACACACACCCATACAATGCGCACCACCCCGTGATGTTGTTCTCACTCCTACTAGTGAATGTAATGTAACACACACCCATACAATGCGCACCACCCCGTGATGTTTTTCTCACTCCTACTAGTGAATGTAATGTAACACACACCCATACAATGCGCACCACCCCGTGATGTTTTTCTCACTCCTACTAGTGAATGTAGTGTAACACACACCCATACAATGCGCACCACCCCGTGATGTTTTTCTCACTGCTACTAGTGAATGTAATGTAACACACCCATACAATGCACACCACCCCGTGATGTTTTTCTCACTCCTAATAGTGAATGTAATGTAACACACACCCATACAATGCGCACCACCCGTGATGTTTTTCTCACTCCTACGAGTGAATGTAATGTAACACACCCATACAATGCGCACCACCCCGTGATGTTTTTCTCACTCCTACTAGTGAATGTAATGTAACACACACCCATACAATGCGCACCACCCCGTGATGTTTTTCTCACTCCTACGAGTGAATGTAATGTAACACACACCCATACAATGCGCACCACCCCGTGATGTTTTTCTCACTCCTACGAGTGAATGTAATGTAACACTCACCCATACAATGCGCACCACCCCGTGATGTTTTTCTCACTCCTACTAGTGAATGTAATGTAACACACACCCATAAAATGCGCACCACCCCGTGATGTTTTTCTCACTCCTATTAGTGAATGTAATGTAACACACACCCATACAATGCGCACCACCCCGTGATGTTTTTCTCACTCCTACTAGTGAATGTAATGTAACACACACCCATACAATGCGCACCACCCCGTGATGTTTTTCTCACTCCTACTAGTGGATGTAATGTAACACACACCCATACAATGCGCACCACCCCGTGATGATTTTCTCACTCCTACTAGTGAATGTAATGTAACAAACACCCATACAATGCGCACCACCCCGTGATGTTTTTCTCACTCCAACGAGTGAATGTAATGTAACACACACCCATACAATGCGCACCACCCCGTGATGTTTTTCTCACTCCTACGAGTGAATGTAATGTAACACACACCCATACAATGCGCACCACCCCGTGATGTTTTTCTCACTCCTACTAGTGAATGTAATGTAACACACACCCATACAATGCGCACCACCCCGTGATGTTTTTCTCACTCCTACTAGTGAATGTAATGTAACACACACCCATACAATGCGCACCACCCCGTGATGTTTTTCTCACTCCTATGAGTGGATGTAATGTAACACACACCCATACAATGCGCACCACCCCGTGATGTTTTTCTCACTCCTACGAGTGGATGTAATGTAACACACACCCATACAATGCGCACCACCCCGTGATGTTTTTCTCACTCCTACTAGTGAATGTAATGTAACACACACCCATACAATACGCACCACCCCGTGATGTTTTTCTCACTCCTACGAGTGGATGTAATGTAACACACACCCATACAATGCGCACCACCCCGTGATGTTTTTCTCACTCCTACTAGTGAATGTAGTGTAACACACACCCATACAATGCGCACCACCCCGTGATGTTTTTCTCACTGCTACTAGTGAATGTAATGTAACACACCCATACAATGCGCACCACCCTGTGATGTTTTTCTCACTCCTAATAGTGAATGTAATGTAACACACACCCATACAATGCGCACCACCCCGTGATGTTTTTCTCACTCCTACTAGTGAATGTAATGTAACACACACCCATACAATGCGCACCACCCCGTGATGTTTTTCTCACTGCTACTAGTGAATGTAATGTAACACACCCATACAATGCGCACCACCCCGTGATGTTTTTCTCACTCCTACTAGTGAATGTAATGTAACACACACCCATAAAATGCGCACCATCCCGTGATGTTTTTCTCACTCCTACTAGTGAATGTAATGTAACACACACCCATACAATGCGCACCACCCCGTGATGTTTTTCTCACTCCTACTAGTGAATGTAATGTAACACACACCCATACAATGCGCACCACCCCGTGATGTTTTTCTCACTCCTGCTAGTGAATGTAATGTAACACACACCCATAAAATGCGCACCACCCCGTCATGTTTTTCTCACTCCTATTAGTGAATGTAATGTAACACAAACCCATACAATGCGCACCACCCCGTGATGTTTTTCTCACTCCTACTAGTGAATGTAATGTAACACACACCCATACAATGCGCACCACCCCGTGATGTTGTTCTCACTCCTACTAGTGAATGTAATGTAACACACACCCATACAATGCGCACCACCCCGTGATGTTTTTCTCACTCCTACTAGTGAATGTAATGTAACACACACCCATACAATGCGCACCACCCCGTGATGTTTTTCTCACTCCTACTAGTGAATGTAATGTAACACACACCCATACAATGCGCACCACCCCGTGATGTTTCTCTCACTCCTACTAGTGAATGTAATGTAACGCACACCCATAAAATTCGCACCACCCCGTGATGTTTCTCTCACTCCTACTAGTGAATCTAATGTAACACACACCCATACAATGCGCACCACCCCGTGATGTTTTTCCCACTCCTACTAGTGAATCTAATGTAACACACACCCATACAATGCGCAACACCCCGTGATAATTTTCTCACTCCTACTAGTGAATCTAATGTAACACACACCCATACAATGCGCACCACCCCGTGATGTTTTTCTCACTCCTACTAGTGAATGTAATGGAACACACACCCATACAATGCGCACCACCCCGTGATGTTGTTCTCACTCCTACTAGTGAATGTAATGTAACACACACCCATACAATGCGCACCACCCCGTGATGTTTTTCTCACTCCTACTAGTGAATGTAATGTAACACACACCCATACAATGCGCACCACCCCGTGATGTTGTTCTCACTCCTACTAGTGAATGTAATGTAACACACACCCATACAATGCGCACCACCCCAAGATGTTGTTCTCACTCCTACTAGTGAATGTAATGTAACACACACCCATACAATGCGCACCACCCCGTGATGTTTTTCTCACTCCTACTAGTGAATGTAATGTAACACACACCCATACAATGCGCACCACCCCGTGATGTTTTTCTCACTCCTACTAGTGAATGTAATGTAACACACACCCATACAATGCGCACCACCCCGTGATGTTTTTCTCACTCCTACGAGTGGATGTAATGTAACACACACCCATACAATCCGCACCACCCCGTGATGTTTTTCTCACTCCTACGATTGAATGTAATGTAACACACACCCATACAATGCGCACCACCCCGTGATGTTTTTCTCACTCCTACTAGTGAATGTAATGTAACACACACCAATACAATGCGCACCACCCCGTGATGTTTTTCTCACTCCTACTAGTGAATGTAATGTAACACACACCCATACAATGCGCACCACCCCGTGATGTTTTTCTCACTCCTACTAGTGAATGTAGTGTAACACACACCCATACAATGCGCACCACCCCGTGATGTTTTTCTCACTCCTACTAGTGAATGTAATGTAACACACACCCATACAATGCGCACCACCCCGTGATGTTTTTCTCACTCCTACTAGTGAATGTAGTGTAACACACACCCATACAATGCGCACCACCCCGTGATGTTTTTCTCACTGCTAGTAGTGAATGTTGTGTAACACACACCCCTACAATGCGCACCACCCCGTGATGTTTTTCTCACTCCTACTAGTGAATGTAATGTAACACACACCCATACAATGCGCACCACCCCGTGATGATTTTCTCACTCCTACTAGTGAATGTAATGTAACACACACCCATACAATGCGCACCACCCCGTGATGTTTTTCTCACTCCTACTAGTGAATGTAATGTAACACACACCCATACAATGCGCACCACCCCGTGATGTTTTTCTCACTCCTACTAGTGAATCTAATGTAACACTCACCCATACAATGCGCACCACCCCGTGATGTTTTTCTCACTCGTACTAGTGAATCTAATGTAACACTCACCCATACAATGCGCACCACCCCGTGATGTTTTTCTCACTCCTACTAGTGAATGTAATGTAACACACACCCATACAATGCGCACCACCCCGTGATGTTTTTCTCACTCCTACTAGTGAATGTAATGTAACACACACCCATACAATGCGCACCACCCCGTGATGATTTTCTCACTCCTACTAGTGAATGTAATGTAACAAACACCCATACAATGCGCACCACCCCGTGATGTTTTTCTCACTCCTACTAGTGAATGTAATGTAACACACACCAATACAATGCGCACCACCCCGTGATGTTTTTCTCACTCCTACGAGTGAATGTAATGTAACACACACCCATACAATGCGCACCACCCCGTGATGTTTTTCTCACTCCTACGAGTGAATGTAATGTAACACACACCCATACAATGCGCACCACCCCGTGATGTTTTTCTCACTCCTACTAGTGAATCTAATGTAACACACACCCATACAATGCGCACCACCCCGTGATGATTTTCTCACTCCTACTAGTGAATCTAATGTAACACACACCCATACAATGCGCACCACCCTGTGATGTTTTTCTCACTCCTACTAGTGAATGTAATGTAACACACACCCATACAATGCGCACCACCCCGTGATGTTTTTCTCACTCCTACTAGTGAATGTAATGTAACACACACCCATACAATGCGCACCACCCCGTGATGATTTTCTCACTCCTACTAGTGAATGTAATGTAACAAACACCCATACAATGCGCACCACCCCGTGATGTTTTTCTCACTCCTACTAGTGAATGTAATGTAACACACACCCATACAATGCGCACCACCCCGTGATGTATTTCTCACTCCTACGAGTGGATGTAATGTAACACACACCCATACAATCCGCACCACCCCGTGATGTTTTTCTCACTCCTACGATTGAATGTAATGTAACACACACCCATACAATGCGCACCACCCCGTGATGTTTTTCTCACTCCTACTAGTGAATGTAATGTAACACACACCCATACAATGCGCACCACCCCGTGATGTTTTTCTCACTCCTACTAGTGAATGTAATGTAACACACACCCATACAATGCGCACCACCCCGTGATGTTTTTTTCACTGCTACTAGTGATTGTAATGTAACACACCCATACAATGCGCACCACCCTGTGATGTTTTTCTCACTCCTAATAGTGAATTTAATGTAACACACACCCATACAATGCGCACCACCCCGTGATGTTTTTCTCAGTGCTACTAGTGAATGTAATGTAACACACCCATACAATGCGCACCACCCAGTGATGTTTTTCTCACTCCTACTAGTGAATGTAATGTAACACACACCCATACAATGCGCACCACCCCGTGATGTTTTTCTCACTCCTACGAGTGAATGTAATGTAACACACACCCATACAATGCGCACCACCCCGTGATGTTTTTCTCACTCCTACGAGTGAATGTAATGTAACAAACACCCATACAATGCGCACCACCCCGTGATGTTTTTCTCACTCCTACGAGTGAATGTAATGTAACACACACCCATACAATGCGCACCACCCCGTGATGTTTTTCTCACTCCTACTAGTGAATCTAATGTAACACACACCCATACAATGCGCACCACCCCGTGATGATTTTCTCACTCCTACTAGTGAATCTAATGTAACACACACCCATAAAATGCGCACCACCCCGTGATGCTTTTCTCACTCCTACTAGTGAATGTAATGTAACACACACCCATACAATGCGCACCACCCCGTGATGATTTTCTCACTCCTACTAGTGAATCTAATGTAACAAACACCCATACAATGCGCACCACCCCGTGATGTTTTTCTCACTCCTACTAGTGAATGTAATGTAACACACACCCATATAATGCGCACCACCCCGTGATGTTTTTCTCACTCCTACGAGTGGATGTAATGTAACACACACCCATACAATCCGCACCACCCCGTGATGTTTTTCTCACTCCTACGATTGAATGTAATGTAACACACACCCATACAATGCGCACCACCCCGTGATGTTTTTCTCACTCCTACTAGTGAATGTAATGTAACACACACCAATACAATGCGCACCACCCCGTGATGTTTTTCTCACTCCTACTAGTGAATGTAATGTAACACACACCCATACAATGCGCACCACCCCGTGATGTTTTTCTCACTGCTACTAGTGAATGTAATGTAACACACCCATACAATGCACACCACCCTGTGATGTTTTTCTCACTCCTAATAGTGAATGTAATGTAACACACACCCATACAATGCGCACCACCCGTGATGTTTTTCTCACTCCTACGAGTGAATGTAATGTAACACACCCATACAATGCGCACCACCCCGTGATGTTTTTCTCACTCCTACTAGTGAATGTAATGTAACACACACCCATACAATGCGCACCACCCCGTGATGTTTTTCTCACTCCTACGAGTGAATGTAATGTAACACACACCCATACAATGCGCACCACCCCGTGATGTTTTTCTCACTCCTACGAGTGAATGTAATGTAACACTCACCCATACAATGCGCACCACCCCGTGATGTTTTTCTCACTCCTACTAGTGAATGTAATGTAACACACACCCATAAAATGCGCACCACCCCGTGATGTTTTTCTCACTCCTATTAGTGAATGTAATGTAACACACACCCATACAATGCGCACCACCCCGTGATGTTTTTCTCACTCCTACTAGTGAATGTAATGTAACACACACCCATACAATGCGCACCACCCCGTGATGTTTTTCTCACTCCTACTAGTGGATGTAATGTAACACACACCCATACAATGCGCACCACCCCGTGATGATTTTCTCACTCCTACTAGTGAATGTAATGTAACAAACACCCATACAATGCGCACCACCCCGTGATGTTTTTCTCACTCCAACGAGTGAATGTAATGTAACACACACCCATACAATGCGCACCACCCCGTGATGTTTTTCTCACTCCTACGAGTGAATGTAATGTAACACACACCCATACAATGCGCACCACCCCGTGATGTTTTTCTCACTCCTACTAGTGAATGTAATGTAACACACACCCATACAATGCGCACCACCCCGTGATGTTTTTCTCACTCCTACTAGTGAATGTAATGTAACACACACCCATACAATGCGCACCACCCCGTGATGTTTTTCTCACTGCTATGAGTGGATGTAATGTAACACACACCCATACAATGCGCACCACCCCGTGATGTTTTTCTCACTCCTACGAGTGGATGTAATGTAACACACACCCATACAATGCGCACCACCCCGTGATGTTTTTCTCACTCCTACTAGTGAATGTAATGTAACACACACCCATACAATGCGCACCACCCCGTGATGTTTTTCTCACTCCTACGAGTGGATGTAATGTAACACACACCCATACAATGCGCACCACCCCGTGATGTTTTTCTCACTCCTACTAGTGAATGTAGTGTAACACACACCCATACAATGCGCACCACCCCGTGATGTTTTTCTCACTGCTACTAGTGAATGTAATGTAACACACCCATACAATGCGCACCACCCTGTGATGTTTTTCTCACTCCTAATAGTGAATGTAATGTAACACACACCCATACAATGCGCACCACCCCGTGATGTTTTTCTCACTCCTACTAGTGAATGTAATGTAACACACACCCATACAATGCGCTCCACCCCGTGATGTTTTTCTCACTGCTACTAGTGAATGTAATGTAACACACCCATACAATGCGCACCACCCCGTGATGTTTTTCTCACTCCTACTAGTGAATGTAATGTAACACACACCCATAAAATGCGCACCATCCCGTGATGTTTTTCTCACTCCTACTAGTGAATGTAATGTAACACACACCCATACAATGCGCACCACCCCGTGATGTTTTTCTCACTCCTATGAGTGAATGTAATGTAACACACACCCATACAATGCGCACCACCCCGTGATGTTTTTCTCACTCCTGCTAGTGAATGTAATGTAACACACACCCATAAAATGCGCACCACCCCGTCATGTTTTTCTCACTCCTATTAGTGAATGTAATGTAACACAAACCCATACAATGCGCACCACCCCGTGATGTTTTTCTCACTCCTACTAGTGAATGTAATGTAACACACACCCATACAATGCGCACCACCCCGTGATGTTGTTCTCACTCCTACTAGTGAATGTAATGTAACACACACCCATACAATGCGCACCACCCCGTGATGTTTTTCTCACTCCTACTAGTGAATGTAATGTAACACACACCCATACAATGCGCACCACCCCGTGATGTTTTTCTCACTCCTACTAGTGAATGTAATGTAACACACACCCATACAATGCGCACCACCCCGTGATGTTTCTCTCACTCCTACTAGTGAATGTAATGTAACGCACACCCATAAAATTCGCACCACCCCGTGATGTTTCTCTCACTCCTACTAGTGAATCTAATGTAACACACACCCATACAATGCGCACCACCCCGTGATGTTTTTCCCACTCCTACTAGTGAATCTAATGTAACACACACCCATACAATGCGCAACACCCCGTGATAATTTTCTCACTCCTACTAGTGAATCTAATGTAACACACACCCATACAATGCGCACCACCCCGTGATGTTTTTCTCACTCCTACTAGTGAATGTAATGTAACACACACCCATACAATGCGCACCACCCCGTGATGTTGTTCTCACTCCTACTAGTGAATGTAATGTAACACACACCCATACAATGCGCACCACCCCGTGATGTTTTTCTCACTCCTACTAGTGAATGTAATGTAACACACACCCATACAATGCGCACCACCCCGTGATGTTTTTCTCACTCCTACTAGTGAATGTAGTGTAACACACACCCATACAATGCGCACCACCCCGTGATGTTTTTCTCACTGCTACTAGTGAATGTAATGTAACACACCCATACAATGCACACCACCCCGTGATGTTTTTCTCACTCCTAATAGTGAATGTAATGTAACACACACCCATACAATGCGCACCACCCGTGATGTTTTTCTCACTCCTACGAGTGAATGTAATGTAACACACCCATACAATGCGCACCACCCCGTGATGTTTTTCTCACTCCTACTAGTGAATGTAATGTAACACACACCCATACAATGCGCACCACCCCGTGATGTTTTTCTCACTCCTACGAGTGAATGTAATGTAACACACACCCATACAATGCGCACCACCCCGTGATGTTTTTCTCACTCCTACGAGTGAATGTAATGTAACACTCACCCATACAATGCGCACCACCCCGTGATGTTTGTCTCACTCCTAATAGTGAATGTAATGTAACACACACCCATAAAATGCGCACCACCCCGTGATGTTTTTCTCACTCCTATTAGTGAATGTAATGTAACACACACCCATACAATGCGCACCACCCCGTGATGTTTTTCTCACTCCTACTAGTGAATGTAATGTAACACACACCCATACAATGCGCACCACCCCGTGATGTTTTTCTCACTCCTACTAGTGGATGTAATGTAACACACACCCATACAATGCGCACCACCCCGTGATGATTTTCTCACTGCTACTAGTGAATGTAATGTAACACACCCATACAATGCGCACCACCCTGTGATGTTTTTCTCACTCCTAATAGTGAATGTAATGTAACACACACCCATACAATGCGCACCACCCCGTGATGTTTTTCTCACTCCTACTAGTGAATGTAATGTAACACACACCCATACAATGCGCTCCACCCCGTGATGTTTTTCTCACTGCTACTAGTGAATGTAATGTAACACACCCATACAATGCGCACCACCCCGTGATGTTTTTCTCACTCCTACTAGTGAATGTAATGTAACACACACCCATAAAATGCGCACCATCCCGTGATGTTTTTCTCACTCCTACTAGTGAATGTAATGTAACACACACCCATACAATGCGCACCACCCCGTGATGTTTTTCTCACTCCTATGAGTGAATGTAATGTAACACACACCCATACAATGCGCACCACCCCGTGATGTTTTTCTCACTCCTGCTAGTGAATGTAATGTAACACACACCCATAAAATGCGCACCACCCCGTCATGTTTTTCTCACTCCTATTAGTGAATGTAATGTAACACAAACCCATACAATGCGCACCACCCCGTGATGTTTTTCTCACTCCTACTAGTGAATGTAATGTAACACACACCCATACAATGCGCACCACCCCGTGATGTTGTTCTCACTCCTACTAGTGAATGTAATGTAACACACACCCATACAATGCGCACCACCCCGTGATGTTTTTCTCACTCCTACTAGTGAATGTAATGTAACACACACCCATACAATGCGCACCACCCCGTGATGTTTTTCTCACTCCTACTAGTGAATGTAATGTAACACACACCCATACAATGCGCACCACCCCGTGATGTTTCTCTCACTCCTACTAGTGAATGTAATGTAACGCACACCCATAAAATTCGCACCACCCCGTGATGTTTCTCTCACTCCTACTAGTGAATCTAATGTAACACACACCCATACAATGCGCACCACCCCGTGATGTTTTTCCCACTCCTACTAGTGAATCTAATGTAACACACACCCATACAATGCGCAACACCCCGTGATGTTTTTCTCACTCCTACTAGTGAATCTAATGTAACACACACCCATACAATGCGCACCACCCCGTGATGTTGTTCTCACTCCTACTAGTGAATGTAATGTAACACACACCCATACAATGCGCACCACCCCGTGATGTTTTTCTCACTCCTACTAGTGAATGTAATGTAACACACACCCATACAATGCGCACCACCCCGTGATGTTTTTCTCACTCCTACTAGTGAATGTAGTGTAACACACACCCATACAATGCGCACCACCCCGTGATGTTTTTCTCACTGCTACTAGTGAATGTAATGTAACACACCCATACAATGCACACCACCCCGTGATGTTTTTCTCACTCCTAATAGTGAATGTAATGTAACACACACCCATACAATGCGCACCACCCGTGATGTTTTTCTCACTCCTACGAGTGAATGTAATGTAACACACCCATACAATGCGCACCACCCCGTGATGTTTTTCTCACTCCTACTAGTGAATGTAATGTAACACACACCCATACAATGCGCACCACCCCGTGATGTTTTTCTCACTCCTACGAGTGAATGTAATGTAACACACACCCATACAATGCGCACCACCCCGTGATGTTTTTCTCACTCCTACGAGTGAATGTAATGTAACACTCACCCATACAATGCGCACCACCCCGTGATGTTTGTCTCACTCCTAATAGTGAATGTAATGTAACACACACCCATAAAATGCGCACCACCCCGTGATGTTTTTCTCACTCCTATTAGTGAATGTAATGTAACACACACCCATACAATGCGCACCACCCCGTGATGTTTTTCTCACTCCTACTAGTGAATGTAATGTAACACACACCCATACAATGCGCACCACCCCGTGATATTTTTCTCACTCCTACTAGTGGATGTAATGTAACACACACCCATACAATGCGCACCACCCCGTGATGATTTTCTCACTCCTACTAGTGAATGTAATGTAACAAACACCCATACAATGCGCACCACCCCGTGATGTTTTTCTCACTCCAACGAGTGAATGTAATGTAACACACACCCATACAATGCGCACCACCCCGTGATGTTTCTCTCACTCCTACGAGTGAATGTAATGTAACACACACCCATACAATGCGCACCACCCCGTGATGTTTTTCTCACTCCTACTAGTGAATGTAATGTAACACACACCCATACAATGCGCACCACCCCGTGATGTTTTTCTCACTCCTACTAGTGAATGTAATGTAACACACACCCATACAATGCGCACCACCCCGTGATGTTTTTCTCACTCCTATGAGTGGATGTAATGTAACACACACCCATACAATGCGCACCACCCCGTGATGTTTTTCTCACTCCTACGAGTGGATGTAATGTAACACACACCCATACAATGCGCACCACCCCGTGATGTTTTTCTCACTCCTACTAGTGAATGTAATGTAACACACACCCATACAATGCGCACCACCCCGTGATGTTTTTCTCACTCCTACGAGTGGATGTAATGTAACACACACCCATACAATGCGCACCACCCCGTGATGTTTTTCTCACTGCTACTAGTGAATGTAGTGTAACACACACCCATACAATGCGCACCACCCTGTGATGTTTTTCTCACTGCTACTAGTGAATGTAATGTAACACACCCATACAATGCGCACCACCCTGTGATGTTTTTCTCACTCCTAATAGTGAATGTAATGTAACACACACCCATACAATGCGCACCACCCCGTGATGTTTTTCTCACTCCTACTAGTGAATGTAATGTAACACACACCCATACAATGCGCACCACCCCGTGATGTTTTTCTCACTGCTACTAGTGAATGTAATGTAACACACCCATACAATGCGCACCACCCCGTGATGTTTTTCTCACTCCTACTAGTGAATGTAATGTAACACACACCCATAAAATGCGCACCATCCCGTGATGTTTTTCTCACTCCTACTAGTGAATGTAATGTAACACACACCCATACAATGCGCACCACCCCGTGATGTTTTTCTCACTCCTACTAGTGAATGTAATGTAACACACACCCATACAATGCGCACCACCCCGTGATGTTTTTCTCACTCCTGCTAGTGAATGTAATGTAACACACACCCATAAAATGCGCACAACCCCGTCATGTTTTTCTCACTCCTATTAGTGAATGTAATGTAACACAAACCCATACAATGCGCACCACCCCGTGATGTTTTTCTCACTCCTACTAGTGAATGTAATGTAACACACACCCATACAATGCGCACCACCCCGTGATGTTGTTCTCACTCCTACTAGTGAATGTAATGTAACACACACCCATACAATGCGCACCACCCCGTGATGTTTTTCTCACTCCTACTAGTGAATGTAATGTAACACACACCCATACAATGCGCACCACCCCGTGATGTTTTTCTCACTCCTACTAGTGAATGTAATGTAACACACACCCATACAATGCGCACCACCCCGTGATGTTTCTCTCACTCCTACTAGTGAATGTAATGTAACGCACACCCATAAAATTCGCACCACCCCGTGATGTTTCTCTCACTCCTACTAGTGAATCTAATGTAACACACACCCATACAATGCGCACCACCCCGTGATGTTTTTCCCACTCCTACTAGTGAATCTAATGTAACACACACCCATACAATGCGCAACACCCCGTGATAATTTTCTCACTCCTACTAGTGAATGTAATGTAACA